>NW_025955542.1:0-21574 GCF_022376445.1 Fomitopsis serialis
TGCAGGGCACTGCAGTTGAGTATTGCGGGCTCAGCCAGACCGGAGATAGCTTCGCGGTCGTCGTTGTCATCGTTGATGGGTCAATAGGCGCGGTTGATCTGAGGCGATTCCTGGAGCATGGCTTCCCGAGAGAAGGCGAGCGGTTGGTGGTTTCGAAGCCGCTGCGAGAGGGGTCCATAGTCAAGGAAGTAGCTGTAGTTGGGCAGACAGTGATCATTCCCGTCTACAACAGCAGCGATTCTCCGCGCAACCTGTTTTTAGCCTGGAGTAGAGTCCATGGTAGAGGTTGGGTAGAGGGCCGAGGCGCATACGTAACATACCTGTTGGCATCACCCAGCAAGAAAGCCTACTAGAACTTCTAGGGCCTGTCGAGTCGACTGACCAGTCCGAAATAGTAGTCGTGTGCGCAGTAATGCGCTTTGTTATCATCGTGCGCGTCGAACCAAGTGGACGTGAGATCCCGGCCAAACTGTGCCTTGTCGAGCGGCCATCCAGGACGTTTCCTTGATCTCTGTCCAGTTCACGTCTGCTGTCGCAGCGACATACCACTCTCGTGTAGTATGTATCTATGGTTCATGCATCAACATTGACGCGATCTCGCCAGGGACAGTGCTGGTACTTACAACGGTCGCCTTCTTGCATTGAGTCGCAGAACCCGCATCCTCGTCGCCAGCCGTCGAGTCGATGTTACGAACGATGGACATCGGAAATTCTTCTGCATATGTAGATGCCTGGGTCGACATCATCATCATGACGTCGTCACGATGCGGGCCAACTTTGTCGTCCCTCGCAGCGAGAGCAGTTAAAGCATAGACTGCGCAAGCTGCGGCATCAGAGTTATTGGTGTAATGAGTAGTCAGAATTCATTCTTCATTCGCTAACAAATCAGTCACTGCGCACTGTTCGTATCTGCACTCCAAGTCCTAGAGCCACATTATACGGTCCTGCGTAATGTAGCAGCGAACGTCTTCAACCGATCGTGAGCGCGTGAGTACGAGGGATTTGTGCCCTTCTCAACTAGGAGGCTGGTAGGATGCTTCCAAGATACTTCATGATCGTACAGAGGTTAGATGTGGCCGGGCGGCTTGTGCCAATATTGCCCGTTGCTATTGGCTGTCGATACTATCACGTGCTTGGTCCGTGCGCCCATCTTGCCCACTACAAAAGCTGGACGTCGACATTGTGCATCCTTACCACTCTGGCCTTTTGGCTTAGATCAAGTGTAGTATCTGTTCTTAATAGTTTAACCACTATTATGGAGGCACCGCCTCCATTATTGGTTATCTAATTTTTGCCGCCCTTGCTCTCGAGCTCTGCTTGCAACTCGAGGGCGCGATGACCTTGCCACTGCAGTATCGGCTTGTGTCGTCGGGGGATCTCATTTATCTTTTTGTTGGTTTTTCTTGAGCTCGTCATTTGGCGAGACCTGGGAACTGGCAAATGGATTTATGGGTTTTAGTATGACAGTGTCTTTCTGTATGGTCAGAAAGGAAGTGGGATTTTCGTAGGATATCTACTTGTACATAGGATCTGGAGGCTATAATAGTTTGCGTTCTGTGGACAACTGCAGGGCATGTGACACAGCCAGACTGTCACCTGCGACATGTACAGGTTCCCCAACAAATGCACAATGGCAATAATTGTACCTGCGCTAGGGTCTGCTAGGGTTTGTGCTTGTCTTCTTCGACTCCAAGCCATCCTCCACTTTGTATATCACACACGAGCGCGGCAGCGATGGGCAACGGGTCGTCAGGCGGTACTGTAGTTCGATTCAGAGAAGAGCCAGAATGCTGAGTAAATACCAGGCTCCTCCCCATCCGCCTTCGGGGGGTAGAGGGGATGAATTTCGAGTACGCCAATACAATGCTCATTCTCGATCCTAAGTCCTATATCCAAAAACGTACTAGTTGATCCAAGTCACATGCACCACGCGAGCCAATTCAAACTCCACAATCTTATTCTCCTCTACCCCCCTCTGGCGGCTGGCACAAAACATATACAAACAAACGGAGCCCCGGCTGCATACCTCCCAATTTGGGCGTGTGATCAACCATCCAGATTATGTAATTAACTGGGTCGACTGCCCGAGCGATGTTCTTGCCACTGGCAAGTACTGTGAGTCCCTCTCGAGTCTCGAGCCCTTGCACTGCATGCCCGGGCTGCAGCGTCTTCTCGATCTCCCATACTCCATACCTCCGTCTCGCATGCATCCCATCTCGCCTCCCGTGTGCCTGTTGTCTCGCTGTCTCGTGTGTTGTCTTGCCCCGTCGCGCGCCCGCCAGAATCACTGCGACCTCTCGCCTCGTACGTCCTCTGTCTCGTCAACTCATTGGCCTCTAGTCTCGTCGTCTCGTTTCGCCAATGCCCGCTCTCGTGTGATGCTCTCGACGGTGCCGGCCGCAGCAACGTGTGCGCCTTCGCCTCCGTGTCGAAGACAGACGTCGGAGCGATGTTTGTGCCTCTGGACAGTACCTCCCTCTCGACTCTCTGTCTCGCATGCATCCCGTCTCACGTTCACCGTGCCTGTTATCTCGCTGTTTTGTGTGTTGTCTTGCCTCGCCGTGCACCCGCCGTCACTGCGGCCTCTTGTCTCGTACGTCCTCCGTCTCATTGGCCTCTAGCCTCGCCGTCTCGTGAGCCCTGTCCTCTCGCCATCTCGCTTCGCCAATGCCCGTTCGCGCACGATGCGCTCGATGGCGTCGGCCGCGGCAATGTGTGCGCCCTGCCTCCGTGTCAAAGACGGACGTCTTGAGGGTGCGCATGTTGTTCGCTCTGGGCATTTCCTCATCCAGCGTGTTAGCCTGTGCGGATATCGGTGTCGACGCCACTGACGCAGCGTCGCTCGAGCCCTGCACGCAGGGCCACCCGGATCTCGCTCTGGGCGTGCTCAAGGAGGTCCTGCGCCTCCCGCTGCACACTCTGATGCTTGCTGATCTTGCTCTGCAGTCTCCGGCTCTTACGACTACGTACTCAGGACAGTCGGTACATACCTATCCACCTCGGGCTTGGTCTATGCAATGCGCAATGTCCGGAGCAACGAAAGACGAGCGCACAGGTCCTCTTGAGCTACGTTAATACAACATGCTATCAGGTGCGACAGCTTCCACCGAGTCGGCGAGCTGACGAATGGCTTCCCTGGGGACACCCCGCGGCTGCAGGCCCCTCTCAACCTCGAGTGCGTGTATGTAGATCTCTCGCTGTGCTAGGCGTCCTCGATGGGCCCGGCCAATATTGAAAGCCCAAAATGAACGGCATCAATATGTTCGTTATGAATGCAATTGTTGCGTGTCGGCCTGTGCACTTTGCGCAGGGAGGACGTGTGAACGTTCGCTCTGGTATGTCTTTCCCGGATGCTCAACGTTCAACAGGGAAGGCGGATGTCCGCTACAGACATGCAGGGCATCTTCGACGACATCTCACTCATGCGAGGACTTGGAGCCTGAGTCGTAGAACATCCCCTTGTGCGTGTTGTAGGGCCTGATCATGTACGCCGAGACAGAGCACGCATACTCGCGTGGAAGATATGTGTAATTGATCAGACAAATGCCTGTGCAGAACAGAATGTGGCCACCGGCGTGCTGATAGCAGGGCGGACAACAGTCAGCGTGCGGAGGGTCGCGCGTTCGGTCATCATGACCCGCCAAGTATGCTCGAGCGAAGGGACGAAATGCATCCAGGATTCTGCATCGCATGCGAAGTGTGAGAGTCGAGGTTGATGGGGACGAGAACAGCAGAGAGCAATCTCGTCCGTGACATCAGTAGTAGAATACTCATCAGACTCGAGGGGCCTTGCTGATGATGATCCATGACAGAGTTGCGCATATTGGCATATGAATTGAATGTATGTGTCTGACTCGTGCAGACGAAACAGGCTGTAGATACTAGTAGCAATGAAAGATCCTTCCGAAGTCCCACGTTTTGAACATAACATGAGCAATGATTATCATTTCGCAATGTTGAACATGTTCGAACCAGTATAGGTATCAAGCACTAACAACATGCGCGGGTTTGTCAAAGACCGCAGACCGGACCAAAAGCAGACGTCCCCTCCCGCTCACCGGCCACTGGTACATACCAGGATGATACCTTTCCGCCGCAGGCGCGTTGCACTGTCGCACGTGCTCGCTACGAAAATTCAAACATACTCATTGATTGACCGGCGAGAAAACATTCATCGGCTGATGGGGCTACCATATGGAGGACGCCATCACCGGGCTCCCGGTGTTTGTATATGTTTTGTGCCAGCCGCCAGAGGGGGGTAGAGGGGAATAAGATTACGGAGATTCAGGATCGGGCGGGGATAGAAGTTTTTGATGGGATGTGGCTGAGGTGTGGCGGATGAGGATAGGGACACAAAGCACAGTTTGCGGTCTCAAAATTTCGTCCCCTCTACCCCCCGAAGGCGGATGGGGAGGAGCCTGAGTAAATACCAATGCTTCGCCAGCTCGGCGATCACGCAATCTGGAGCGCTCGCCTTCTTACACACCTCATACCGTATGACGGCCAAGCTTCCGTTTGGCTTGACTTTTCACAGCAAGCGGTTGTACTTTCAACTAGACAGAAGGCAGCTTAGTGAGCCATATCCTCGCCGCAGATGACGCCATTCGGGATCGACGAGGGCGTTAGCCAGGGAATGACGATGCGTCTCCGTCGGAAGTGGAACTAACTCTCGCCAGGTATGCAGCGCTCTGTAGTATAAAAGCGTCCGCGTCGTGAATCTCTGCATCGCAGCAATTTACTGTCACTCATCGGCGGTGTATACAATAGTCGGCATGACAGGCAAGACCAACATTCTGCTCTTCGGGGCCACAGGTACGTGCATCCGAGTCCCGTGGCAGACATGAGTGACATGATCGTCGCATCGTCCAGGCTATATTGGAGGCTCCGTCTTGAACCGCCTCCTGCAGCATCCGAACGCAGACAATTTAGACATCACCACGCCCGTGCGGTCTCCCGAGAAAGCAAAGCTCCTCGAGCAGTTGGGCGTGAAAGCCGAGATAGCCTCTCTCAGCGACCATGACAAGATCGAGTCGCTGGCCTCGCGCGCGCACGTCATCCTCAACGTGGTCAGTCCTCCATCCAAGGAGTTCATGATATTGAAACATACTAAAAGGACGGTTTCCTGACCAGGCAAACTCGGATGACTTGCCCGCCATAGTCGCGCTTTTGAAGGGCGTTCGCAAGGCGTACGAAACTACTGGGCAACCTCCTATCGTCATCCATACGGTTAGTGCGGGAAATATACGTTCAGCTAGTCCTCCGTACGACTTATGGCCGTCTGCAGTCAGGCACAGGTGAAATCGCGGAGTCAGCGGAAGGGAAATACGCGACGGAGACTGTCTACTCAGACCTGAACATTGACCAGCTGAAGTCGATCCCGCCGACAGCCTTTCATCGCAATGTTGACCTGGCCGTCATCGGTGCAGACGAGCAAGGTAGCTGTTGGCTATTCCATCAGGCTCTGGCGTTGCTGACGAAACAGCGCAGGCTACGCACGGTCGTATATCATTATCCCAGGCATCGTGGATGGTATCGCGTCCGGCCCCGTCTTTGAGGCGGGAATAGCGAAGAAGGTCTCTATCCAGATACCCGGACTTATCAAGGCGTCGCTGGACAGGAAACGGTCGGGCGTGGTCGGCCCCGGTAAAGCTATCTGGCCGCACATCCACATCGACGACAGTGCGTGTCCCAAGCCTCACTCGCGGAGCACGGACTGACACCTACTCACAGCGGCCGACATGTACATTGTGCTCTTCGACGCGATCACGTCAAACCCCCAGAGCGCGGGCCACGGCTGGGAGGGCTACTACTTCGGGGAGAACGGCCACATCCTTTACTACGAGATCGGGAAGGCCATCGGCCAGGCGCTCGTAGATCTCGGGCTCGCGGATAACGCTGAGCCTACGCCCTTCACCGACGAAGAGTTGGCAAAGTACTGGGGTTCGGTGGTACGTCGTCCGCGGAAGTTCTCGCGCCTTACACACCATTGACCGAGCTTCGTGTAGCCTGCCGGCAGCTATAACGGGACGACCTGCCGCTGCCGCGCTGACCGCATACGCGCGCTTGGGTGGAAGCCCAAGCACAGCAGCGCAGACTTGCTTGCGGGTTTCAAGTCCGAGATCGAGTTACAGCGGAAGATTGCGCAGGAGAAGGGCGGGTTCGACTTCTCGTACGAGCGGACTTACTCGGTGCTGCTGCAGAAGGCGGTTGAGTCGAGTTGAGGTTGTTGCATCGCGCATAACAATGTGTATAAGGGTATGAATATTACCCGCATGGGTGTTGATCATTGTGTGCTATCGTCGCTGTGCACTATTCACCGCGTCAATGCTTGCACTGAGTCCATTGGGTCGGAGGTCGAGCCTTTCGTCGGAAGGGGTGCCAGATAGAATGGTACATACGATATAGCGACGTTGTGGACGCCACGCTTGCCTGACATGTCCGTTATGGTGAGACCAATAACATTGGCACTAAACTAATTCCGGGCTTGCCGATGGCTTGAGGTAGTGGGTTATTGGTGGTGGTAGCATGACTCGACGAAGTCCTGGACTGAGTAAGTACCGGTTCGCCCGTTGGGCGTCGTGAGCGGCCACCGTGACGGGACAGGACTCAAGGGGGCTTCCGCTCTTATGACAGTTGCATTTAGCGACTTCATGACCAATTTGCTTTGACGTCTATGCTATCAGACCCATTGCCCAGCCAGTGGCCTTCGCACGTAGTCACAGTACATACTCACTAGGAACGTCTCCAGTAGCCTTAACAAAATACTTACAGAGACGCCCTCTTGGCGCTGGGCGCTCGCGTACGCGAGTGCGAGCAGCATAGTCGGACGTCCGCGGCCTCATTACAAATACACCTCCTTTCTCGTATACGAAGCAGCCGATGGTAGCTGCATCTTGTTGTTCATCCATTGTTCTGCCTCGGTCCAGTGGGTTCTTCGCCTACCAATGCTACTGCAATTGATGGAAAGCAACTTACTGAGCAATGTCTCTAACATGGCTTACACGATCCAAACTCGCCTACGGATTCAAGATGGATCCGTGGAGATCCATGGACAGTAGTAGGATGACTGATCAGGCTGTCTACCTAGGCAGGAACTAGTACAGCGACGCGTATAAAAGCGACGACGAGACACGGTCTTTCCAACACAATCCTCATCTTCGACCATAAACCCGCACTCACATCCAGCAACAAGCAAATCGATAGACATGTCCAGTAAGACGAATATCCTGCTCTTCGGTGCCTCCGGTACGTTCACAAGTCTCTATGCTGTGCTGGCGAACGCGTACTCAGACCAGTATTGCAGGCTACATTGGGGGGACTCTCCTGAATCGCCTTCTGAAGCACCCCAGGGCATCTACCTTCGAGATCGTTACACCAGTGCGCTCCGCCGAGAAGGCAGAGGTGCTCAAGAAGCTGGGCGCGAAGCCCGAGATCGCTGCTCTCAGCGAGTACGACAAGATCAAGGAACTTGCATCTCATGCGGATGTTATATTCAACCTCGTGAGCTCCTGTTCATGGTACTCCATTGCTCTCATACGCTGACGCAGATATTTTCGCCCAGGCAAACGCGGACAATGTGCCGCAGATGAACGCAGTTCTCAAGGGCATACGAAAGGCGCACGCGGCCACTGGCAAACCGCCAGTGCTTATCCACACTGTAAGCACAACCAGAGCGCGCGCATGATGCCTTGTACGACTCACGATGATGTAGACCGGCCTTGGCGAAGTCATTGAGTTCGCGCAGGGAGAGTATGCCGCCAAGACCGTATACTCGGACGTGGACATCGAGCAGATCAAGTCCATTCCGGCAGAAGCCCTCCACCGCAACGTCGACCTGGTCGTGATTGGTGCAGACGAGGAAGGTGCGAAAGATCCGAGCTACGGACTGGGCTTTGCTGACCCACCGTCACTGGCAGGCTATGCGAGGTCATACTTGATCTCGCCGGGCATCGTGTACGGTCTCGCATCTGCGCCAGTGCACGAGGCGGGAATCGCGAAGAAGTTCTCCATTCAGATCCCAGGGCTCGCCAAGGCAGCGCTGGCCAGGAAGCGCGCTGGCATTGTCGGTCCTGGTAAGGCTGTCTGGCCGCATGCCCACGTCGATGATGGTGCGTACCTACAGCCCCTCCGACTATCGTGCTCGCAGGGCTGACATGCGCACGCTCTGCAGTGGCCGACATCTACGTCAATCTCTTCGATGCGATCTCCAAGGACCCGCAGAGCGTCGGGCACGGCTGGGAGGGCTACTACTTTGTCGAGAACGGCGAGGTTGCCTGGTATGGTGTCGGCAAGGCCATCGGCCAGGCGCTCGTGGACCTCGGAATCACCAAGGAAGCTGAGCCTACCCCGTTCGCAAACGAGGAGCTCGAGAACTACTGGGGCTCACTGGTACGTCTCCCGGGTTGCCGCTCACGCGTGACTTGATATTGACTATGTCTGGTGCTCGCAGGCCGTGGGCAGCTTCGGCGGGACGACATGTCGTGCCAAGGCGGAGCGGGCGCGGACGATCGGGTGGAAGCCCAAGCACGCGGACATACTGGGAACGATCAAGGCGGAGGTGGAACTGCAGTGGTCGATCGCACAGAAGAATGGCGGCGAGGTTGACTTCACGTTTGAGAGGAACCTTGCCAAGCTGTTTGGGTTTGCGTAGGTGCGATCGAAGTCTTGCTCGATAGAACGTTGCAGTCGCAGATTTGAAGTGTCCAATCTGATTATAAATGATTTCTGCCCTTTCGAATGCCGCCGACGAATTAGCGAGCAGGTTCATGGCGGGTGGGGCGACGGCGGCGGCGCTATGTTGGTATGCGCGAGTGCGGCTTCAATACAGCTCCGTGACTTCGAGATGCATCAGATGGGATGATCTACACTGGTGGATGGAGGTTGCAAACAGATTAGTAGAACGACATTCATGATGGCGACTGTACTCACAGCGCTGTGCACGAAGGTACCGGTGATAATGCAAGGTCATAAGGACGACAATCCAACGTACGGCAGCGCAGCGTCGACAACTCTTAACATAGCAGAGGTGCCATACAGGCTCGACCACGCTCCGTGTTCTGACATAATTCTGTCAAAAATACTTGAATCCGTGTGAGATAGTGGCAGCCATGCAACTCACCCAACTTTGTGTGCCGGGCTGACGCGTCTTGCTGCTCTCTCCGCGATCCCACGCGCTCATGATTTATTAGGCCCCCCTCCAGTCTGCATCGGTGTTCAAACGTTCAAGCTCAAGCCTCCATGGGTCCGGTTGTCGGATGAAGGGCACAAGTATTGGCCAGAGGAACTTGAAGACTTCAGGAGCACGATCGCTTTTGAATCTACGCGCGTCGCCGAGTGGTCTGACGACTCGGAACCGCGAAGTCGTATTTCAGCCGTAACACCGCACTGAGATTTGAGTACACGAGCAAGCAAAATGCGACAGCGCCAGGCTATTGAAAAGCTGCCCTCCTGCGGTCGGTAAGTAAGTACTGTAGGTCGCTAGACGCCTATGCCAGTTAGGCGCTCAATAATATGGGCGCTAAAGCAATCCTGAGTGATCGAGAAAATATCGCGTCTGTGGCTAAAGACCGCTCCTCCAGCTATTCTGCCAACCATGTCTACGCCTATCGGTACGTAGTGAAGCAACCTAGGCGCACCCGACCACTGACTGTGACACAGCGCTGCTATCCGTCTACGATAAGACTGGCCTCCTCGACTTGGCTCAGGGCCTGCACACTGCGGGCGTCCGTCTGTTGGGATCTGGGGGGACAGCAAAGAAAATCAGGGATGCGGGCATTCCCATCGAGTACGTGCAACCCTATTCTAATCTGTTTCTTGACGACCATTCTCTTCAAGAGATGTTTCCGACATTACGAAGGCCCCGGAAATGCTCGGAGGCCGCGTGAAGACCTTGCATCCCGCGGTGCACGGTGGTCAGTTCTCCCTCAATTCTTACGTCCCATCGAGTCTTCATCGGCATCTTAGGCATTCTCGCACGATCCATCCCCTCTGACGAAGCCGATCTCAAGGCGCAGTCAATCTCTCCCATATCTATCGTCGTCTGCAACCTTTACCCCTTCACATCCACCATCGCACAGCCCAACTGCACACTTGCCGACGCTGTCGAGGAGATCGACATCGGCGGTGTGACCCTCCTCCGCGCTGCTGCAAAGAACCATGCACGTGTGTCAGTTCTGTCCGATCCCGCTGACTATGTGGAGTTCGTCGAGGCCTGGGGCGCCGGCAAGGGCGATATTGGCCAGGCAATGCGCAGCAAGCTCGCATTGAAGGCCTTCGAAATGACCGCAAAGTACGACGATGCCATTAGCGGCTACTTCAGGGAACAGTATGCTAGCTCGGAGCTGTCACCCGAGAAGTTAGTTGGGCCGGTGCAGCGCATGGCACTGAGGTATGGTGCGAACCCCCATCAAAAGCCTGCGCAAGCGTACGTAACAGAGCGAGAGCTGCCGTTCAAGGGTGTGTTCTGGTCAATCCAGAACCGCGTAATGACATTGATCCATGCATATCAGCACTCTGCGGCTCCCCTGGTTACATTAACCTCCTCGACGCACTTAACTCGTACGCGCTCGTGAAGGAACTCCAGGACGCGCTCAATCTACCCGCAGCGGCATCCTTCAAGCATGTGTCTCCTGCTGGCGCCGCAGTAGGCGTCGAGCTCAGCGAGACTGAGAAGAAGGTCTACGGCGTGGATGATCTCAAGGAGCCCCTAACGCCTTTGGCGTCCGCCTATGCGCGTGCTCGAGGTGAGTCGCGTCCTGCCGGTATTAATTATTATCACTGATTGCGCCGAAGGTGCTGACCGCATGTCCTCCTTCGGCGACTTCATCGCTCTTTCCGCACCATGCGACCTTGCCACTGCTCGTATCATTTCTCGTGAGGTATCCGACGGCATCATCGCACCTGGCTACTCCCCCGAGGCGCTCGATGTCCTCTCCAAGAAAAAGGGCGGAAAGTACTGTGTTATCCAGGCACGCACGCGTTCATCTCCGTGTCGAATCATACTGACGCCGCGGTGGTTAGATTGACCCGTCCTACGTTCCAGCAGAAGTTGAGACGCGGCAGGTGTACGGGATCCACATGCAACAGAGGCGCAACGATGCCAAGGTTAGCCCCGAGCTCTTCTCGAACCTTGTCACTCAGAACAAGGAAGTAAGTCGATTCATTTCCATCTTCATATTCCTCGTGTTGATAGCAATTCGCATCGAATAGCTCCCGTCTGAAGCCCAAACGGATCTGATCGTTGCAACGCTAGCGCTGAAGTACACACAATCCAACAGCGTTTCCTATGCGTACCATGGCGCTATCATTGGCATCGGCGCCGGACAGCAATCCCGCATTCACTGCACGCGTCTCGCAGGCACGAAGGCCGACCTGTGGTGGCTCCGACACCACCCGCGTGTCCTCGCACTCCCATTCAAGAAGGGCGTGAAGCGCGCGGAGAAGGCTAACGCAATAGACCTGTTCGTCTCAGGCGAAGTGTATGAGAGCGGTGGCAGGGAGAAGGAGCAGTGGGAGGCGCAGTTCGAGGAGGTGCCCGCGCCACTTACCGTTGAGGAGAAGAAAGAGTGGACGGGAAAGCTGGATGGCGTGGCGTGCAGCAGCGACGCGTTCTTCCCCTTCCCGGACAACGTATATCGTGCGAGGAGGAGCGGCGTGAAGTACTTGGCGGCGCCGAGTGGCAGTGTTATGGATGAGGAGTGCGTGAAGGCAGCGGATGAGCATGGAATGGTATTTGCGCACACGAACCTGCGGCTTTTCCATCACTGAGAGGTAAGGCACTGCGCATGAAAGGAAATAGCAGTATGATACAGTACATTACAATGTGAGGCAGTTGTATCTAGTCAATGTAACTGTAGTAGATATGGCGAGTACAATGTGTAGTCCTTGGCGATCATGTAAATCAAGTCGCGGATTAGTTTATGCTGCATGCAAGGTGTGCGGAGTGAGGACTGCATGCAATTCTGCGGCAAAGACGGGAAGGTTTGCTCGTCCCAAGACATCCGATACCCAGGCTTGATCCGCAGTACATGGTTTCTCTTTCAGAATGTTGCCCGCCTGTATGAGGCCTTCTCCAAAATCGCTAATCTGACGTCGCTGGGCTGTCAACTGTACCAAAGGTAGGTCAGCGGGCTGGCCCAGTGTATTCCGGAACTCACAGGCTCTGAATCACCGACTTCTTCTCTCGCCTCGGTTGTATGAGATGAGGACGAAGCTCCAACTGAAGGGGACCATTTTGCCGTTCCCTTGCGCTTTCCTAGAACTTTAGGTGATTCGGTTTGAGAGTGACGACTCTTAGGCGGTCAGAAGTACGCGTAGCCGTGGACGATGAGTCTACCTCATTGGGAGGTGTCAAAGGGTCGTCGGGAGTATGAGAGTCTGCGACGGTCGATTCATTTTCGTCTGCAGACTCAGGCTTGCTGTCCTCGGTACGAGGAAGGTTGGTGACCGCAGCTGGCTGCGATATCTCTGCGAGCACCTGCTCACGATGGTGACCCAAGTCTGAGATCCTTGTCTGCGCAGACTCGTATGTCTCGAGAAATGTAGGAGGCTGCTGTAGCGTACCACTGCCTGAGCTCAAAGCTGTCTGTAATGTCCCAGTAGCAGTCAGCACAAGGTGAGGAGGGCCCACGCCGACGACCACTGGTAGCACGCTGGTGACTAACCGGTACAGTCTCTGCTTGGCTTGCTTTCTTCCTCTTCACATATTTGCCCAAGTTTTGGATGGCTGCACGGTGCTTCCTCTTGCGCATGGGCATCCTGCGCGTAGTCACGGTATAGGGCCGTGATGGTCTGCGGCAAGAACAGCCACAGGCGCGTCTTTACTGCCGGAAGTCAGGACTCCTTTGTCGACCACCGTTACGAACAGAAACCCAGTCCAGACTGCAACGGCAAGGAGCATTCCGCTGGAAGACTATACTTGCTCAGCGCTCAGCAGTGGAGGTTCGGCGTCGGAGGCTTGGACGACGTTCGTTACGGTGTGCGAAGCTATTGCTGTCTAAGAGCCAATGTCGCGATCTCTCTTCCGCACAGGCGGGTTCCGAAGGCTGGACAGTTTGCCCACAGAGATACTGGTAGAGATTCTCAGCCTCTTGGACGCGCCGGAGATCGCGACTTGTCGTCTTGTGAGTTTCTTTGGATCGCGCCCGAGGTGCACATCGGATCTCACGTTCATACATGCTCAGTTATGCAGGAGGTTTGATGACATCGTCTGTAGCAACGCACGGCTGCAGTATCCGATTCATCTCGAACTTGCCAACTGTGTCGATGACCACCCGGACCACCCATCACCAGTAGGAGTCCGGCTGAAGCGATTATTGGCACGACAAGAGGCGTGGAAGGCACAGGACTTCCGCAAGAAGCGACAATTATCCTCGTCCACGGTCTCCCATACACCGTCGGCCTCTGCATATCGTAGTGGGGTACTCGTGTTCGGAGTGTTAAACCATACCCTTCTCCATCCCGCAATTCAACCTCAGGTGGCCGATATCCTGGGCTTGATGTATATCAATGAACTGCATGTGCTCTTCCTGCACGGTGCTGGACATGACCTCGACCACCGTCGACATAGCATTGTCGACCCTGGTGGCTTCAGTGACTTCGAGCTCGAACCCTCGCAGGACCTCCTGGTACTCTGGGACAGCTATTCACCGGCGCCAGATGGTCTACGGTGCGATGACCTGCGTGCATGATCTTCTGGACCCGACACTGACTGTGCGTTAGTCTCCGCTTCCTCTCCCTTCACGAAGGGACTAGACATAAACGAGCGAAGACCTACGATATGGTCATACCAGCAACACACTTCTATCCTGTTGGAGGTCGTCCTGAGGATCTATGGATTTTCGACATGAACTCTATCCAATTAAATGGGGAGCTCGTGAGCATTTATGCAGTCGAAGGCCATCGCATTCTCGTACTCAACTGGGTGACTGGTTATAGCTGGGTTAGCACACCCGACTCTTCTTGACGGTACTTGCATCTGACTCATGTCCGCAATAAGTCGGTCCCAGGCTCTTCTTGCTGCACGCTTTCAAAGGACTGTCTGATCGTCGCCAATTGCCGTTGTAACCCTCCTCACTTCGACGTATACCGCATCACTTACTCTGTCGAGCCACCGACGATCAGCCATGTGCGCAGATTCAATCTCCCGCGGGTACAGGAAGGGGTCATGCGTAGCATTGACTGCAAACCCTCCCCGTCCTCCCATGCCTCAACGTCAGCGGTCTCCTCGGAGAAACGTGCCGTCCCGTTCTCGACAGCCCCTGACTCTGCGATGGTAGTCTTCAACTTCCGACTGCGCGTCCCAGACACGTCGCTGGCCGAACCGGACAAACAGCTCGCGCTGCTGTGTTATACTCCTGAGATCCTGTCCGCGGTCCGCAGCCATGTCCCGAAGACACCGGAACGACGACTGGGTATCAAGGTAGTCGAATGGGAGCGCTGGGGTCCGAACTCATCGTTTTTCCTCGGAGACGTGACCAACGACGACAATGTGTGGTCTTACGCGCTCTATGGCTACCGCTTGATGCTCAACGGGACCATATACGACTTCAACCCGCACACCGTCAAGTCCGCGACAACAATGGCGGAGGGACGGGAGGGTGACGGCCCGGGGAGTATGCACATATGTAAGGGCACTTCCTTCGAGGATGCGAGATGGTTCGTAGAGAAAATTCAAACAAATCGGCCGTATCTCTGGGCGCCCATCCAGGATTCGAAGGTGCCGGCGTCGACCAGTTGCTTCCTTGTGGACGAAGACATTCTTGCTCTCGAGGTGCGACTGCTCTGTCTCAATTTCGTCAGATTGTCCTCTGACGAACACTGGGTGCAGGACGCGACGGAATCAAACTCGGAGCAGGTCGTAATCACTCAGCTGACGGTTGGACCTGAGTGGGACGCTTGCTAATGGTCATGGTAGAGCTGCGGGTTTATTCTGGCGCGTAATGGGTCCCATCCGTTGTCAGCCTGTGTATGCTTTCCTCTAGGTGTTACATTGGATGGACCCGCACCTGGACGCATTTCTACCGTGCGTGTAGCGTCATGTATTGTTGAATCACTGTTTTAAACTCAACGGCATTGAAGGAATGACAAGCGCATTTGTTGCTTGTTGGCGGGTCGCTCCCTCAGAAGCCCTCCCCTACATGTGTCGACGCGTTCGTAATTTTTTGGCTGTCTATTCATATTGGCAGGTATGAACGTGGCAGTTGAAGGCGATACAGTATCCAGGCCTGGTCTATGCTTATACATGATACATAACGATAACGCCAAGGCGAGGCTGTTACAAGGGGAAGAGGGCGATAACTGGGGATGCAAGTATCAAGAGGCGAAAGCGGGCATGAAAATGGTGGCAGGAGCTCTATATAAGAATCTATGAGGGCGTGGTTAAGTGTTGCATTCATATTTCAGGGGAAGTCGCAATGGTTGTTCAGACATTAGGAAGTCGACTTGAGAGGGGTGCGACAGTCATACTACTAGCGAGAGGAAATATTGTCAGTCGGTAAACGATGGCGTAAGGGGGCCTCATACCTCGTCCGGGGCAGCGGTGACGATCGAAGCTGTCCTTCCGGTTGAACGCTGCGCCGCATTTGCCGCACATGAAGTTTCCGCGGCCGTCACTGGACATGCAGGCAGGGGCCCGTGGGCGCTGCGCTAATGCCTGCTGGACGTCGCTACGCGGCAGAGCGTCGCCTCTCCGTCGATCATTGCTTCCGCCCGCAAGCGGTGCGAAGTCGATCAATACGCAGCTTTAGGTGCCATGAACGTGAGTTACTTCAAGGATGCCTCTAGACCTGGCTACGCACGCTTGTGATTCCTGCACCGCGCCGATCGGGTTGCTCCCGGGAAATGCGAAAGCAAACGCAGGGGAGGCGACGATATGGGACATCCTTGAATGACTTTCTTCGGCTGCTGAGGGTGTAGGTTGAGGGTGTAGATCTGATCGTTCCTTCGACATTGTTGCAGCGAGTTATATACTAGCTTCAAGCTGGTGTCGATCATCGTTGTCACCGAGCCTGGCGGACGCCACTCGATGTCCCAAACGTTTGTTGCGTACAGGGCGGCCACCTACATGCTACTGGGCAGCCGTGTCCATGGAGGTGGTCAGTGACCTGCTACAGTCATGTTTCTGGCATTTGCCTGTGGCGTCCATCGGGGACCAAGCAGTGTTAGGAACAAGAGCAATATCGCAGCGCTCTCACCTCAGCGGCCATCCCATGCTATGACGACTCGCGCTGTCTGTCGCACGGACGTTGTGCGGAATCTGCGGTTCAGTCAATAAGTGACTGGGGCCTTCCGGGAGACATTGAAAGAGATTGCTAAGGTCGGGGGCGCAGGCAACTGCGAATGCGAAGTCCAGTGTTCGTTCCGCTCACGGCATGGCCACCCCGCGATCCATAAACAGTCGCATGGTACCATCCGATGCTTGTGACCATGTGTGCGCTGCACCTACGTTCATTGGATGATTTGGCTGACCACAACGCCTCCGGAACGTGGAGTGGTGTCCCGCCGGTATGCTGTGAGCCATGCTGAAGGACATATCGGGGAGTAGCTTGAAGGGAGGCCTGTCCCAACGCCACGGACATCCAGCGTGCCTAACTGAATGATCCGACGCGATGGTTCATCGCGTCAAACTTGCCACGCACCTACCAGGCTACCTACGTTGTGGTGCAAGATGGCAGCAGGTTAGGCCATTGCCAGCCCACCCTGCGCCCGAGTGCCACGCGATGAAATGTGAGCTGAGAGGAGTTTCACACCATGTAGGCGTCGAACTTCGGCCCAGCACAGACCGTTTCTCGTGGATAGTTTATAGCGAAGGACGCCAGATGATCCTACTCAGAGTGCTACTGTGACCCCTTGCTCCGAGTCGACGTAGCAACTTGAGATCTTGGCACTGGCAGTGGATCTTGCGAAGATCTTTGCCAGATCACTTTAGCGCTCGCTACCCACGTGATGATCGGCCTATCCCAGCCAATGGCGGCCAAGGGATGCCTTTGTCTGCGACACATACGCTCCCGGTCATTGACGTCGAGGCGTCGTTCAAACGATCATGCACGGTTCGTGTTTCGGGTTCAGATGCTGCATTTACACCCATATGAACCCCCAGTCCAACTGCGACCGTCTGCCAGTGCTCGTTATGAAGAGGCGGGGCATACTTACAGGGCCTACTAGCAGACACGTCACGGTCTATGACGCACGGTGGTAAGTTACTGCTAATTGACAGGACCTACGCGGTAATAATGCCCGCACATTATTGCATTGACTGTTGCCCAGACCTATTGGCATAGAGACTTCTGTTCGGTATGACGCCGTGTTGTCACTGCCTTGGGGCTCCGAGTCCGCCATGCTCCATGAGTCTGGACAGCAATGTACAGACCAAGTTGCTGCGCACGGCATATGTATGCGTTGAATGAGCGGTGCTGCGCATACGCAGGCTCACACAGCCCCGCCCTGGGACATCCAGTATTCATCGATCATCACTTGTCCTGCTATTGGCTGTGATGCAACACATCATCATTGGAGTCAGCGAACCTCGGCATGGTGTGGCCCAGAGCAAGTGTGCGACAGTGTTACGCCGTACCGCACCGGGACATACCCGGCACATATAATGGTATATATCTAAAACCTGAAGGTGGCTGTCCGCTCACTAACAAAGGTCGCCTCACCACAACTGGTATTTGCAAGCTACGATCTTCCTCCAGCTACGCCCAGTCTCGGGACGACATACGCAGATGCCTCCAAGCCAACTCGTATGTTCCAGGCATGTCTTGTACGCAGACCAAGCTGATTGGGCCCGCCGGGTTTAGCAATTCCAACAAGTCGCATTGCCTCAGATTGGAAGCCCCGCCGTATCCTTCCTTTCTGGCCCGCTGGCTAATCGGAGAATTCGGGTGCAACTTGACGAGCTACAGAAGGCTGACCTGGGGCGCAAGTAAGTGTATCAACGACTGTCAGACCACTGCCCGTGCATGTTAATACACCTCCATCGAAGATGCGCCATCAAAGATAGACGACCGCTCGACCCCCACCTGTTGTCCAGTTGAGGCTCTTCGAACTAGACAATGTGGACACAGTGCAGGAGACAGAGCATGAGCTGACGAATCTCAGGTGTGCCAATAGACCAATGCTTCTTCCGCCCATTGCTAATTCACCAATCCTGCAAGTGAACCCATAGCGCTGGGGTTCGTCTGTTTCGTCGATCTATACCCATTTCCAGGCGATAGCGATGCAGGTAGGACGCCTGCAGGAGGCTCTCCCGGTCCGGACCCCGAGCCGTCGGCATACTCCATGTCCAGCTTGGATTACAGCCTGTTTGGAGAGGGTGTTCTTCCGACTTCCTTCTTGGAGTCACCACCTTACCTCGCAAACGTCGCAAGTTCCAGCTCCTCACCCCGTTAGCTATGTTCAACGATGGGGTTGACCCTATGCTAATAGGGTCGACCTCATTTATTCCACCATGTATGTCCAACTACGTACTGCCACTGCAGGGGCCTCGCAAACCTACTCACGCCCCGATTGCTCAACTGGACGAAATGGCAGAGCCTAGTCCGGACCAGATCGTAGCTTACGTCAACGGAGCCCCCTCTTACATGGTACATGTTGTACGACGGCGTTCGTGGGTACAACATTCGTTTCCGTGTCGTGCTTTGACATTCATGGAAACCCCGTCCTCCTGGGCGTCTTCCCGGTCAGTGTTCTCCATTATGAACGTTTCTGGAACCTCCCCAGCTGACGCTCTAGTACTTCAGGATGTAGCTGTGAACGTCACAGGCACGTACTTGATCCGGTATCGGGTGGTCAACACACTCCATGCCACTTTCGAGCACAGTCGGCGCGCCGTGCTTGCGGAATGTTGGGGCGGACCCGTCGTCATCTATCCCGCGAACATGTTTCCTGGTTTGCAGGAGTCAACGGATCTGACCAAGGTATGCGAAACTGTGTCTATGTGTCCAGAACCGCTGATAGAGCCGCCATGATAGACGTTGTCGGAGCTGGGCGTGCCAGTGAACATGAGGCAAACCGAGCGGAAGAAGAGGAGAACGGTGGCTAGTAGGTGTACACTGGAGCGGGAGCGTTGAGAAAGTGCTCCGAGTCTAGGTGTGCACTGGAGCGTTTAGCAAGTGCTCCGAATACCGGCCAGTCCACCGAGACCCAACGATATGCTGTGCGCGTTCGCTGTTTGCTTGGCTATCGTCTCCGACTTTGTATATTTATGTGCAGCTCTACCTCTTCCTATTGTCGCAAGGATGGTGAATGACTCTCGTCATCGTCGTCTACAGTGTACTAGTACTACTAAAAGCTGTATGTTGTAGGTTGTATCGATCATGTTGTCTCAGTCCGGTGGACATAAACTCGTGCAAAAAGTCACCTCAGGCCGCCTCTGCGGTGTTGTGGTCGGTCTAATACCACCACGCGTGCTAACAATTACCGGTGAGGCGTGCAGGCCACGGCCCACGGTCATCAGACCAGTGTATCAGATCCCCCTTGCACTCCGTTACCTCGTTGCGGACACATGCAGATGATCCGCCAGCCTTGGTAATGTCCCGGTCCGAGGTGTGGTACTGGGCCTCCCCGCGGCGATGTTAAACCCCGGAGGCGACAGTGGTAGAAGCCTGCGTGCCCCTGTGTGCCCCTGGATCAACGAGTCTAACGCGACGCGGGAGTAGCCGCCACCGAATCTGAGATCACAGTCCTACGCAGCCACCCCCAAGCGCCGCCTGACGGTGGCTAGTTCCTGCAGCCGTTCGACTATGCGATACGATTCGCTGCATTTCTATGCTGTAGGAGGTGCGAATATGTCGATCCTGCATTGCTGGACCTATTCATCATATCTTTTCTCCCGTGCCGAGTCATGGTCTCAAGTGACACTGGCAGCCCGTTGAACATCGCAGAGCCCTGCAGCGTTGAACGGACCCTCAACTCGGCTGCGAGGGCTGGCAAGTGGTCCGCGTTATCTCGGAGTCCGCGATAGGTGCGTCCTCCAGCTGACACCACTTGTCTCCGCGGAATCGCTCCTCAACGATGCCGGTCTTCTAGAATTACGCGTAGTGGTGAAGTATTCCACTCTTCGGCGGCATGTCCCAGAGCCACTTTATGAAGGCCGGTATCTGATGCACAGTGTATACTGACTAGATAGGGCCAGGCGATGCCTTCAAACTGCACCCAACCTTCCATGGGATGTCTGGAAATGACCAGCAGAGCCTACCACATTTTGTCGGGCCTTTGTGCTGCGAAATACCGTCTCTCGCTCGCACGCTGCCGCGCTATGCAAATTTCGAAAGTGAGTGTACAAGGCCCACATCCGCAAAGAATGTACTCATTGTTCTTCCGTTGGCCCGCGGCCTCACAGCGTGGCGCGAATGTGTTCCATCAACGAATTCGCCACCTTCGCGGCAACGGTAAGTCTTACTATCTGGTCCAAGGCACCGTAGGCGTTGTTTCTTTCTGGACAAACTGGTGGCCTGTGACGAAATGCCTGCGGCGGAGGCGAGGTAGGCATCATAGACGAGCCAGATCTCATGGACGAGCGGGTGAAAAGGAAGAGGCCGGCTTCTGCATTCCCAGTCACTAACGGTTTCAGCCATCGAGTGTCCTCTGGTATGCAGGCGAGCGGAGAGAGCATATATAAAATGCCTTCGTACTGCAATGGATCCTCAACAATCCGAACGAAGCAGCATCCGACAGAAACCGCAGTCTCAAACAAACATGCCTTTCCCCGTCTCCAACGCACCTCTCGCATTGAACTTCACCGTAGAGCAAGATGCACTCGAGTCTCTCCAGGCTTTCCATGTGTAAGTCCATTCCACCTAGAGTGCATGTTGGCGTGAATAATCTGACGAACTGCCTTACCAGCCCTCACTATGCGGCGGTCGACATGTCCCCGCTGACCAGCGGAGAAGCCTCGCGCGAACGCACACACCCGCCATTCGGCACGAGTGTGGCGGCCCAGCAGTGGATGTGTCCTGCCTGTGGACAGTATTTACACGAGAGGACGCCTTTAGGCGTCACATGAGTGAACACCATTAAAGGTTTGTCGGTTGCTCGACAGACATAGTCACTGCGCTCATGTCTTCTTCAAATCGATCTAGTACATTCATGCCACAACCATCTCTGAACTCCCTGCAGATTCAACTCTGCTCTCGCATCTCGTCATATAGATTATTGTACCCTTGTTTTCCATCTTTTCGGTGTCATTCCTGCTTTCGTTTGATCCCTTGCTAGAACCTACTAGAGTTGTCGCTGTAACTGATTATCCCACCAATCCTATTTGCTGCTGATTCGTCGTTGACACTATGTATCTCGCTCTACTTGTGTAGCCTTACAATTTCATAGAACGCTGTGATCGCAATCATTGCATGAATCCGGTTGATGTTGGTTATCCGGGAGTTGTTACCCGCCAATTCGAGGTTATGATCAAACTACTGAGGAGCCTTACTGATGTCGGGGGTGCCGTACAAATTAAGCATGCATTAGAGCCGTGTAAGCATATCACAGCAACAAGTCCAGGTCACTGTCTATCATTTGGACATCTACGAGACCTCCACCAAGCGGATGACCGAGGTCATTGCGAGACACCATAACT
>NW_025955543.1:0-21574 GCF_022376445.1 Fomitopsis serialis
CCAAACGCCCTCGACGAGCGCGTTTCTTCCAGCTCTTCGTCCCGCTTCCCCGGAGCAATCCAGGATTCCCAAGCACCGAAGCAGACTATGATCTCGCGGAACAAGGCTGGTATTGTGCGGCTGTGGAATATCCTGGAGAGCGATAAGCAGGACCGCTGGGAGGTCTTGGTGCAGTAATCAGTGATGTACATCCAGATCTCTGGAGGGAGTAATTCATGGTGGTATGGGTTCAAGTTGTAGGTCCGAGGGAGAGTAGTCCGAGTCATAGACTGCGACTCTTCCAGTGTATGAAACGCGGTCTGAGCCAATATAATATCGATGTGACTGAAGCGCTCAGCGCTCAGCGCTTGAACGTAACCTTACGTAACTTTGAGGAGGAGCCTGAGGCAGACTGAGTTCGACGGGGGGAAGAACTTCACGAAGAGCTAGTACTTCTCCGTTTAGCCACCGGCCGACTCAGCGTAACGTAAGTGAGTATGTATCGCATTAATAGACCATAATCGCCGGACTCGATGATGCTCGTCTTAACGACGACGACTGTCGACGGATTCAACCAAGATTCAACACCATTTCCTGCTTCCTATAGCCGAATGTCAAACGGAGTCCGAGTCCGAACATTAGCTGCGACGTCGACTACTACTACATGTCCGAGTCAGCTGTTCGCCGCTGTTATTCAACCACTGCGGCCTTCATGTCCGTATCCCTTGCGTGAACCTACAGGCTTAGTACACATGGATGATAGAATGGGCCGGGAATGTCGGCGACGGTAACATCGGCGAAGCAAGAAGATTCTGAGTTCACGGGTTTTGCTGCGAAAAAACGTAGTCAGCCTGACATCAATCAGCTCGCCAGTGAATGGTACGTGCTGTTTTGTCGTGCGAGTCGCAACTTCTCCACTTCCTTCATAACATCAATATACGTCTTCACTCGGCTCTCTTCCTCCAACATCGTATACCATGCATTTATCCCATGATAGGCACTATGGTCACGTTCAGGGCAACTCGGCACTGAACACCGCTCAAGCAGGGGGAAGAGCGGATCCAGGAAGCAGGCAAGTTTGACGATGTCCAGCGCGTAATAATACGAGGTTTCGTTGACACGAAGCTCCCGGAGTGCAGGAGTTCGAGCGTCAGGATCTGCGGCACAGGAGGGCGGAGTGGCAGGAAGCCCAGGGCGGTCGTCGAGAAAATGTTGCGACAACATCTGCACTGTCAAGCTCTGGAGCCCGTGGTCCATGCGCGCGATTGCTTGAAGCGCCTCCGGAGTGAGCGATACACCTGGCAAGCTGAGCGTCCGTAGTGTGGGCCAGGCTAACAACAAGGCGGCGGCATTCACATGGCGGCAGTTATGATGTCCGGGGGACATGCCACTGTACAAGAGTAGCTCGACGTCCTGAAGGCAGCAAAGCTCGAGAAGGGGACTCGCGGCATTGGCGAAACCAAATGGATTCGTTGCCCCCCAATGCGAAGGAAACAAACACACAGTCGGATTGCGAAAGTGGAATTTGAAACTCCGTAGGGTCATCGCATTCCGACGACATAGCAGGCCGAAGGTTGCGTAGAGGGCATCTGCATCCTCTGCTTCCGTCTCGTCTCCCTGACCACGGTGGCAACTCAGCTCCACCTCGTCGACATTGGGGGCATTGATTGCATCGAGCGAAGCCGCCACGCCTGTCGGCCGTCCTCCGAGCCGCAAACGTCTCAGAGTCGCAAAGGTGCGGATGGACGACATGTCCCAGGCGTAATTGACAGCCACAGCCTCTCCGTCGACCAAGGATACCTTGAGCTCGACTAACCCTTTGATCGTCGACACTATGGCAAGGCCCGCCTTCGCAAGGGCACGGTGCGACTCGGAGATGTGGAGAGTGTGGATATTGCGACTGAGGAAGCAGCCATCGTGTAGCGACTTGAGTGCGTACCACATGGCCTCGTGTCCGAACGGTAGTAGCTCGAGCTCTTCGAGCTCAGGCAGACGCCGCAGTATGGGAGGGAGGAGCTGTTTGAGAGCGTGTCGGCGCATGCGGTATCCATATTCATCATCGTCCCATTTGTTGACATAAGGGAGGCGCAGGATGCGAATTGAAGGTGATATTATCGACAGCAACTCGGGTGTGGCATGCGCCCAAGTGAGTTTGCGCAGACTGGGAAAGAGTGGTTTGCCGCATGCGTGCTGCTGAAGGAAGGTGAACACGGAGGGTTCGATGGTCGTCGCATTCGAGTAGTGGAGGACTCGAACGAACGCGGCGTAATGCTCGAAGCGCGACCATTCCTTCGCGGATATTGGTCCTGGTAGATAGTTCTTTTCACGTTGCTTAGTAATAACACTGATTCGTAGAAACAGTACTCACGTAGGTATAGGGATACTCGAGTGGATCGATACCCGATGCCATGTCTTCATTTGTACTTATCATCGTCTGATGCGTCTCCTCCCCACATCCCAGTGAGCACTATCCTCGCCGGCCGCTTGACGTAGCCGATACTGAGACTTCGCAGGACAGCGTTGCAGATATCGCCCAACTGCATTTCCCTCCACAGGACCCTCACTGCCGGCTCGTGGAATGCGTGACAGGCTCGTGCACACCTAGCGAGGGCCACCCGCGCAGAGCAATGTTCATCACTCTCATGATGCTTCCCAAGATGTTGGACTTCGGCGTTCACTGGCGGAGAAAGTAGCTGGAATATCTCGTCCAAAAGGTCGAGCGGAATGACATATGACGGCGCGTAGGGTAGCATGCTCAGGCTGCGGTCCTGAGTTGTCAAAGTTTCAGAGTGAATACTCGTACGTATGCGGGTGGTTGTTATACAGCCAAGTTTCAAGATTGACGGGGATGGGCGGTCCTGTAGAGTGGAGGCGAGGAGAGAACGGCGACGCTACAGCGCTAGCAATATGAACTTACCGTGGCTCCCGAGCGGCTGCTGGCAACATATTCGTGCGTCGTCACAGATTGGCATCGAGCCTGAGCGAAGAGGTCTTCTGGTAGTATATATACGCTGACAGGAAGCGAAGTTCAAGTTGCTAGCAAATGCCAAGTAGGTATACATTTGAGCTACTTACTACATCCTGACATCCTGCCGCGCCATGCCACTGAGCGAGAAGGAACCCAAAATCACCTGATCGCGTTGTGATCGCGTACTACAACTAGTCTCAGACTGTTGGCACTGGCAGCCCTGTTTCGCCTGAACGGCGTGTCGCCAGCAAGTCGCGAGTCGCTGCGTGTATTGTACCGGACATCCTTTCTATCACCCTCATCCGAGTCCCGACGTACCCTGGCAACAAACCGCGCGCAACCCGTCACGACAGGCCGCTCATCTTGCATGCGGTACCCTCAACAGGTGACCCGGGCGTGGCCCAGCGCATACGGGCATAGCGCCCAGCGCATACGGGCATAGCGGTCTCAAACATTGTTCCGGTACTTGATGACTACTAGTAGCAGTACCACACTCATCTCGACGTTGTGGACAAAAAGACGTCGGACGCGCTACCATCAGACACAACGATCAGTCCTAAAATCTACTCAGGTCAACCGTTTGAATCAACTTTGAGCTGGCTTCAGCTATGTACATACGCAGTGCTAGAGTGCCGGATTATCAGATTGCGCACGGACGCAACTGCATGCCATAAGCCTTGTACATAGTACTCTGTACTCATTGCCTGGTGCACCGCGACACTCCGACAGCATTTGATCACATCCGACATCGACACGACACTATCCGAGATGTGCACGATACGCTGAGCATGCATGGCATATGGGTGCATGTTACGTGGTACTTTTGGTAGTATAGCACATGATGATCGCAAAGCAAACATAGACGAAAGCGGCCCTCCACCCAATCTACTTGAGAGGAATGCTAATAACATTGTCAGCATCGTGTGGACAGACCGAGCACGCCAGCGGAGACTTACAAACGAGATGCTATGAGGCGCGGTGGGGCATGCGGTCAATTCGACGATCGTGGGAGCGCTGGGAGCGTACTTACAGTGCGTCGCACCAATCTGCACACGCACAAGTCAGATGTGCTGGACGGTCGGGGGAGAAAGGGGACACGTACACCAGGGCGACCGTGCTTGACGGGCCGGTACGAGCACGAGAATTCGGCGAGGTAGTGGCCAGTCATCTCGGGCTTGATCTCCACCGAGTTGAAGACCTATTCGCAAATAACCGCCCTCAGCACCCAGCTCGTCTAGAGAACTGCAGCCTCTTGCACCTTGCCGTTGTAGATGCCGACGACGCTGCCGATCATCTCGGGGACGATGATCATGTTACGGAGGTGGGTCTTGACGACCGCGGGCTTCTCGTTCGGAGGCGCCTCCTTCTTCGCCTTGCGGAGCTTCTTGATGAGGCCCATAGGCTTGCGCTTCAGGCCGCGCTGGAACCGGCGCCGGGCACGGGCATGTACGATCTGTAGGTGGGGAGGCGCGTGAGACCAAGTAGGGCTGGATGGGCTCCCGTAAGCTTATCGTACCTCAACGAGCTATTAGACAGCACTAAGTCAGTGGAATGTTGGAAAACTGTAAGAGCTACGGCAACGCACCTCCTCGTTGCTGAGGTCCAAGAGCTTGTCGAGCTCAACCCCACGGTACGAGAACGTGCGGAACGTCCTCTTCTTCTTAAGCTCAGCAGCGAGAGCGGGGTCGGTAACGCCGGAATCAGCCTACAGCGCAAGATCACACCGTCAGCATCTCTCCTCACATAATCTAACGCACCGCGCCAGCAGCACTCACCATCTTGCGTGTGTCGTGAACGGGTCTTGCGGCGGCGGGGACGGTATGGTGAGCCTTGCGCGGCGGAGTCTGAACGGGCGGTGGCTGCGAGAGCGTGGGAACGCAGCTGTACAGTTCCCAGCCACCGCGTGCCGCCCACCCGGTGAGGCGGGCGTCGGGCATCGTCTCTACTCACCATCGTCGGATAGAATCCACAGGTCTTCCCTCGAGGATTAAACGTGAGTGCGGGTCGGCTTTGCTGCGCAGAACGACGCTGACTGCGAGGGCTGCAGTGATTTGTGGCTACCGCACCCCCCACTAAAACAACACAGTACGTGACCCTCCTCGGGCGGGCGGAATGAAGTGCTGAGGACGCGTGCGTTCGTGTGTAGATGCGTCACGTCGCTGCCTACCTCCTCCTCCAGATCGGCGGGAATGCCTCCCCTTCTGCCGCCGATGTCAAGAAGGTTCTCGGTGCCGTTGGCATCGAGGCTGAAGACGATCGCCTTGAGAAGCTCATCTCTGAGCTCGAGGGCAAGGACATCAACGAGGTGCGTGCTTTTTGGTGAGGCTCGAGTTGTGTCTTGCTCATGTTTTTCCCTTCCCTCATACAGCTGATTGCTCTGGGCTCGTCGAAGCTCTCTTCCGTACGTGACACTTCGCTGTTAGCCATGCACAATGTTATTAAAATTATTCTCGTGTCATAGGTTCCTTCTGGTGGTGCGGTCGGCGTGTCTAGCGGTGCTGCTGCTGGCGGTGCCGCAGCTGCCCCTGCTGAGGAGGCCAAGGAGGAGAAGAAGGAGGAAGAGAAGGTCAGCAATGCATGTTGTGCCAGACTTGTTTCGTCCGCTGACGTCTCATACAGGAGGAGTCCGACGACGACATGGGCTTCGGTCTCTTCGACTAAGCTCCTCGCATCTTCCGATAAAACCATGCTTTGCTACTCGCTGTGTATTGTTGGCCCTGTAGCAATTAATGACACCCGCGACATGACAGTCCGTTGAACTCGGTGTGATGAGCGCATGCGCAATTGCGCAATTTTTTTGCGTCTGTTCCTCAATAAAGGACTTGCCCCTGACCAAATGAACGGGATGACATCCATTGGACGGGCCTGTAAAAGGGGATGTACGGCACAATCTAACCGGATGCGTCGATGTTGGGTGCGGCGCTGAGATAGCTGCAGCTGCTTCGGTGTCGGTTCGCGGCTTCTGCGCTGTCGTGGGCAGTCACCAGGCTGTGGGAGGCCGCACTGGCAGCGGCTTGCGGCACCGAAGGGGGCGCGCCTGCGGATGCGACGGCGACGGCGGTCTGGCCAGATGGCCGGGCGAGAGCCTGCCAGAGTCGCCCACAAGTGATCCGGGCACGATCGGCTTGGCCGAGGACGGTGCCGGCGGTAGCGGCGGCAAGCAGTTCTGCCGGCGGGATGCTGCCGCGGCGGGCTGCCCGCCGCCGCCGGCCGTGGTCGCAGGCACCTCAGCCACCTCCCAACAGCGGCCGTGGCGGCCAGCCAGCGCGAAATCGCTCCCTGTTCGTCCTCGCCTGCCCGTCTCGCAGCCGCAGCCCGCATCTGCCGCGACTCTCCGTTCCTCTCGCACGCGCGCGGTTCCCAGGCGCCCGTGAGAGTAGGATGACAGTTAGGTTGGTCCCCCCATCTCCTTTTGTGGCCACGGCAGATCCGTTTCGCCCTTTCAGATTCCCCCTGTATGTAACGCTCGCCGATGCAGCGTCTACCTTCCCCGGACTTGTCCTGGAACCACCACAGCCACGCCCCTTCACCCTCTGCGTACCGCCGGCACCGTGACGAAGCGAGCCCACCCATCCCTCTCTTCACCCTATCTACCTTATTTCGCGATTCACCCGCCGCCACGTCCCTTGTCCTTTGTATTGACCTCCCGCCACCAGGAGCTGCCACAACCACTGCAAGCAAGCGTGTCATGGACCCCCACTCTCATGGCGGTCAAATATCACTCCTACCCATCGATCCCAGCGGTTCTATGAGCCCCGTCGAGACACACCCCTCGCCTGCCCGCTCGCCGGCACAGGCCCATAACTCCGTCGCCTTTGTCAAGGGCGGAAAGCGGAAGCGGCTCAGCAAGGTACGAGACCGCCCTCTCGAAGTGCACTCTCTCGGCTTCGATGTGATACGCCCGTCCGATGCGCCAAACTCCGTAAATAGCGACCACGGCGAGATTGCATCGTAACTAGACTCAATGGAGTCCGCGCTGCTGCCAAGGACACCAGATAGACTTCGCTGGACGAGTCCTGTCTCGCTCGTCGGACGGTCCGCTGATCCTTTGACGTCTAATGATTGCCTTTGAATACGTCTCACGACCATGAACAGGCTTGCGACGCTTGTCACAAGAGCAAACGGAGATGCGACGGCACAGGTCAGTGACTTAGTCTACATCAGCGCATGACTGTCCTCAACAAGCTCTTCACTGCTTGAAGCTCCCTGTAGCAACTGGTCAGTGCACTCATTATTCTCTTGCCTGCGAACAAATTTTAACTGTGCCGCAGTTACTTCGCCTCCAAGAAATGCACATACACAGATTCCTCCGGTCGCGCAGTGCCCGCACCTCGCAATGCAGCCCACGGGGAACGTCCGCCACGGTCGCCGGCGGTTCGTGCTCAAATTACCTGCTGCGGCCCACGAGGCTCATCCCCGCTTTTTTAATTTAGGACCTTCTCACGGACGACCTCGGATCTCAGCACGTCGATTTGTCCCAGCCCGTCCCGAACCCTCCAACCAAGGAGCACATCACGTCGCCCAAGCGGAACCGGTCGGACAACTCGAGTGGCAGCCCTACGGGCACGTTCGCGTCGTCGTCCTCCCAGCACTCGCCCCGGCTCCCACAGCCGCGCGAGCCACAATCAAAGCTTCTGGATCCTGACACGACGCATGAATTGGTCAACCGTGCGTACACACCTTGAACCCCCGTGCGGTCGGATCTCGTTGCTAACGCACGCTTCATCACGTCCCCCCTGCCAGTCTTCTTCGCGCACTGCAACCCGCACCGGCTCATCCTCCACAAGCCGTCCTTCTCCGCGGCGCTCAGCCATAACCGCGTGCCCGAGTACTTGGTACTCGCGCTCTGCGCAGTCGCCGCGCCACTGTCCAAGTCAATCGCCGCGCAGGCAAGCATCGCGCGCGTCGCGGGCGTGCCGTTCTACCAGGATGCAGTCAAGATTATGTTCGACAACGCGGGCCGCCTGCTGAGCGAGCCCACGCTCGAGACAGCGCAGGCGCTCTGCCTGATGGAGATGCACGAGATCGCGGCGAGCCATTCGTGGACGAAGCACAACAAATACTTTGGTGCGTCTGCGCCCCGTCCCCCTTGCATTCTCCCATCGTCCACAGCACCCGGCCACAGCGCCGCTGCTGCCGGCGGGAGCAGATGATCGATAGCTGTCACTTTGAATTCGCCATCTGTGTCCCCTGTCGTGTGCTTCTCCCGTCTGACACTCTTTGTGCGTTCTCGCGCCGCAGATCTAGCGCTCAAGGTCATGGAGGAGAGCCTGCAGGTGGAGGAGCCGGACGACCAGGTGCGGGGCCGGACGGACGGCCTCGACTTTTGCATCGAGCGCGAGTGCACGCGGCGGTGCTTCTGGCTGATCCAGTGCATGAGCTGGATCAGCGGAATATACATCTACAAGCCGATGCGCCCGCGCAGCCTCGAGATGACGAAGAAGATCCGGCTGCCCATTGACGAGACGACGTTCGACCTCGCCGCGCACTGGCATTCCGCGAGTGAGTGGCCCGCTTGGCCTTGGCGGGCGTGACGAGAGTTTTACGTACGTGCTGACGGTGGGCGTGTGCAGCGGAAGAGTATTTGCACGTCCGTGCGCCGACGACCCGCTATGCGTCGCAGTTTGGGCACGTTCTACGCATTTTGTCGATATATGAGACCGTCCAGAACGTCATCGGTGAGCTGGTATTCCTCTGGGCATCATCGGCAGTGTCGACGCTAACGACGCATACTCACCCCATAGTGAAGAACGAAGGACTTGCACGAGCGAATGCGCTCCGAGAATGCCGGCAATTGCTTGATGTAAGCTGCTTCATCATGATCGCACGCTGGACTAATGCGTCGCTCAGAACTGGCTGGCGTCATTACCGCACCACCTCCATTTTTCGGAGGACAATGTCCAGAAACAAGTTGATATGTTTGAGACGAGCTCTAACACCGGTGCATGGTGTTTCTGCTTCATGCACGCTTTATACCCCTGCTGTTATCTGGCTTTGGTCGAGGTAAGAGGAGTGACACGATTGACAAGAAATGAATGACCAACGACGAGCCTCTTTGACAGGGAGAAGGCCGATTAGGCGAGCCTATCAAGTGGGTGCGGGACCAACTAGGGACCATATTCAACGCCACGGGAACTCGGGCCAAAAATACCATTCTCTGTATGTGGTCTACATTATTCGGTTTGTTTCGGAGTCTCTGACCGCACGTTTCGTCTGCAGCTGCGTGCGTGATCTGGGTAGGCAATCTAAAGATGCGATCGGTGGACGAGTGCGCTGACGCCAGGCGTACATGTAGTCATACAGCAAATACCACCCCGATGACCCGAAGATCCGAGTATGGGACAGCGACTTTGAGAAAGTGTGGGGCTTCCGGGTGCTCGTCGTGGCCGACCAATGGCGGCAGGTCCAGGAGCGCGACCGGGCCCAGGCCAACGCGTCGCCCAATGCGAGCCCTCCGCACGACGCCGGCGTCTCGCCCACAATTGCCAAAAACAATGTGCTTATGGGTCCAGGAAGGCAAGGCGGGTTCGACGTCGCGCAACAGCACCATCACGGGGATATGGGCGTGGACCCCCGGTACGACCACCACAACCAGATAGGGCGTGCGCGGCACTACGCCGCGGGTGCAGAGCTTCCTGTTCAGGCTCCGATGGTACGCACTCGGGATGGGGCTCCGAACCTGCCGTCATTGAAGGCAAGCGGCCTGCTGGACACGTTCCCGCCGCCGGCAGACGCGTTTGCGAGCGCGCTGTCGTTGTCGCCGCAGGGCGCGACGCCTCCGCAGGGTGACCGCCGGTCAATGACAACACTACTGAACTCACCGATGCAGCCTCTGCGAGGGAGTGTGCCGGTCGGGTCTAGTCCCATGATGCCCATAGGCCTGGACTGGTTAGGAAAGCCGTGATCACTGGTTGGCAATGATTCGCCGTCAGCAATCCATCCGAGCGGTGGTTGGGGCATGCCGGCATCTGCGGTCCTTTGGGTATTATATCAATTTGCAGTTACACTGCTGTGCTGGGTACGAATGCTGTGATATATTAGATAATGGGATACAAGGGACGGCACTACGCCTGCGCCTTCTTGAGGTTGCGGTGCAGCTCCGGTTTGACTAGTACGACGCGGTCGAGTAGCTTCTTGACGACCTGGTCCTTGTTCTCGTTGTATGCATCTGTAATCTCCTGTAGCTTAATCACCGTTTCTTGGTCGACCGCAGCCTGTGCTGTCTGCGTGCTTCCGGCGTGCTGTGCCATGACGTACGAGAACGGTCAGGAGTGTGTGCTCTGAGAAGGCGAGGGACGCACCGATGCCTCGAAGGCCTTGAACTCGTCCTCCTTCTGCCGCTTGTACTGCTCGATCTCCTTCGCTGCCTGTGCGCGTGCGTCCTTGAGTTTCTGCACGCGGTCTGTTCGGAGAAATCAGCCACAGGATGGAGGGGAAAGGCGCGGGCGACTGACACTGGCGCGCCTGCTGGACGGTCTTTGCGGCCTCCTTCTCCGCCTCGAGGAGGGTTTGGATGCTCTGGGATTGCTGCGCAGCCTACAAGACGGGATTCAGCACGGCGCAGACAGCGGACGGACGAGCAGACTGACCATCGCGGTCGCAGAGGAGGGGTGATTCAAACTCCGCCGGCGCAGGCGTCGCCTCGCCACCGGCCGCGGGTGACGCGCAGAGGCCTCCGCGCACAAAGCCTTCGAGTGGTGTGGCACTGGCAGGGAGCAGCCCCGCGCAGGATGGCAGGCAACCCCGTAGACCCCTCCAGACCCTCAGCGCCGCACTCGCAGTCCCAGCAGACTCGAAGGAGCAGGCCGACCTCCTCGCAACCCTGCGTGAATCCCTCGAGACCCACCCCGGTCCCATACCGATCCTATGTACCACACTCGTCAAGACCGTCTCCGGCGCGGGAGACTCGTTGCTGAAGAGATGGGTTATTGACCTCCTACACTTTGCCATATGCCGGTCGAGTCTGTCTATCGACGCGCGCACTCAGCGTGCGTGTTGGGCCCTTGTGGTGCTAGAGTCGTCTTTAATGCAACTGTCTTGTCTTTAGTTGCGTCGCAGTCGGTCGAAACGCTCGCCTCATTACTCCACGACTCAAATCCGACCACCGTGAAAGTGAGCGTGCAATGCTTTGCGACGGTGTACCCGCTGTTGTTCAGGATGCTGTGAGCGCGAGTCCCCCTTTGTCGCATACCACCACTTATGAATGACATGCGTTAAGATGTGTGAACCGGAACTCGAGGGATCTGTGGCAAGTGCTGTCGCAGACGAAAGTACGCATCCTCGAATTTGTCTGGTCGCCAACCGTCAGCAATGGCATCAAGTTCGCCGCCATCAAATTCATGCAGAGGGCCATCCTCGTACAGACCCGTGGCATCAGTGACCCACGGGTGAGTGCTCCTTCACCGTACATGCAGTGTGTGACTTTCCTCACCCTGTGCATATAGTTGCAAAAGCAGAATGACCCGAACCTCGCTATGCTGCCCTCGGACCACCCTTTCATGTCTGTTACCGCTCTGGAGGCCGAGGGCGTCGAGCTCATGAAAGGCATCTTCACGATCCTTTACACCAGCAAGTGGGTGCCACTCGGTGCATTGTACGGGACGCGTTCTGTCTGACATTAGCTGTTATCTTCAGTAACCCCGACATCATCGTAGCGGTCATAAACAGCTGGGCGTCCCTCATAAAAGCCAGACCAGCCCTCACCGAAGTCCTTGTCTCCACCCTAGCTCAATGGACACCCGCCAAACTCGAGGGCCTGCCCGTCTTCAGCATCAAAAGCGTCGAAAAGACGATCCGCATCCTCCTCATCCACATCTCCCGGTAGGCCTACTCAGCTACAGCCTGGGTTTCGTGCTCACATCTCAAATAGAACACCTCAAGGATCCCCACTACAGCCCCAAATTCACTCCGCACTCGCCACCCAGACCAGCCGTATGGAGCAGGCTGCCCTCGCAGAGAAGCAGCGCAAAGCAGCAGCAGTAGCCGAAGCCTCGCGCAAACGCTCATCATCCGCCACCCCCGCACAGGACGCGCCCGACGCGAAGCGGCCCAAGCTAGACCACGACACTGTCGCTGCCGCCGGCACCGCGGGCTTCGACTTCACGGGCCTGCCGACCGCGCTCGTGACGGACCTCGTCGTCGCGAACATCCAGGCCTTCTCGGAGGCGACTCTCATTGGCCTCGTGCAGGCGTACCGACATAAGAGGACGCAGGGCGCTACGGCTGCTGCTGCGAATGTCGCGGTGGCATCCTCCCAAGTTCCACCGGATACACCGGGTCCTGCCGAGGAGGCGACGGCTGAGCCTCCTCCGCGGAAATCATCAACACCACCTCCTGTCGCCGTCAAGCAAGAGCCGGTCGACCCTCTCAAGATGGACATCGACGAGGAAGAGATGGAGTACGAGCCGGACAGACTCAACCTCGAGGTACAGACCTCTCCTTCTCTCGCAGTCTACTCGGCTCACTCACCGCTCGGCAGCTCTCGGGCGGCGAGCAAGAAACAGCCTCGCCCGAAGAAGCGGCGCTCGACCGGGAGATGGACCTCACGGACGTGCTGCCGCCGACCGAGTTCCGCCTCCCGCCGCCGCGCGAGTTCTCGGAGGACGAACGGGGGGCACTCGTGAAGGGCGCGCTCGCGCGGATATCCGAGGGCGCGAAGGACCTCGCGCCGATGGACGTCGACTCCGCGGCGGAGGGCGTGGACATGTGGATGCTGCTCATCGTGCGGCTCGTCACACGCGTGACGGACCCCGCGCCAGGGGTTGGGACGCCGGATAAGGCGGAGGATGGGATGGACGTCGTATCTGAGTTTTATGCGCACCAGGATCGGCTGAGGCAGACTCTGTGTGAGTATATCATGGCGGACTTTCCGAGACGGTGAGTTGGGGAGTGCGTGCTTGTTGATGGTTGTCTGAGCTGATCTCGCTAGGTTACCACTCGCGACGACATGGATGAACGAGGAGTGGTATAACGATCGAATACAAGAGGGTAGAGATCGCAGCTGGGTATGACCCGCAATCACTGTCCAGATTATCAGCAACTCACACGTATTGTTCAGCCCCCAAACTACGAAACCTGGTTGAATCAGATTGTTTCTGCATACCAGACACATTTGGACGGCAAGGATCGGACATTTTCACGTTTCCTACTTGACCTTCCTCATGTACCTCCTGACGTACTGCACCTCCTACGTGATTCGTGCCCTGAAGCTGATCGGTGCGTGGACTCGACTGTTGCATTCACGCTTTGACTCATTCGAGGGCACAGCCGGCAAATGGGATTCGCTGCGCTGCGAGAGTTCGTGACACAGCGACCCTCATTGCGGGCTGAGGCCATGACCATCCTTCTTGAACTCACCACACATCCCGGTAAGGCACCTCGTTCAGGCTCGGTGAACAGTCGCTGAATGATGCCGAACAGACAAAATCACTCGTGGCGCGGCGATCAACACGGTGAAGCGGTGGATCCCGGACGTGCAGCCTATGGACAACATGATCCGCGAGTTCGCCTTACAGTTGCTCCGGCGCCTGCAGTCACGACCAAAGCGGGACAGGTCCGAAGACGTCCCCATGAACGGCACGCACGACGAGCACATGGAGGACGGCCAGCTGCCGCCTGAGGACATCATCCAGACGCCGTACCTCCCGGAGGAGCTCGAGCTCCCTGCGAATAACGCGCAGATTCTTCAACATTTGGAGCTTCTGTTTGCGCTGTCGACGAAGGTGCCGGAGTTTCTGGACGAGTGAGTGGAGGGTTCGTTAGTTGGCCACTCGTGCTGACGCCTCGCAGGATCTTCGCGGCCTATGGCGGCATGGAGGAGACGGTGCAAGAGACTATCCAGCAGCTCATCACACCGCTCATCCGCGCTCTGGGCTCGAGCCATGGCAGATTGTTGACGTTGCTGAGGATGTTCCCTCCAGGCGCCGAGTCACTTGCGCTGCGCGTGCTGAAGATATTCACCGAGCACGGCCGGCCGAGCGCTCAACTTGTCAGTCTTGTCAAGTCGCTGGTCAGCGAGCGCGACCTCGATCCGCGGTTCCTCGTTCCCATCATCGCGGAGATGGACAAGGTGCGTACTTCCGTGGACTGCCCTGTAAGATCAAACATGTATTCGTCTCACAGGGCGACATCGTACGGCATCTGCCCCGCATCGTCTCAATATTGAACGGGAAGCCTGAGCCTAAGAATGTGGTTCGCTCAGTCTTCGGCTCGATTGTCCAGACGCCTCCGCAGACGTTCGGAACGGTGTCATCCAACCTACCCCGGGTCCAACAGAGCGAACGTCTAAGCCCTGCTGAGTTGATGGTTCTCTTGCATCAGACAGAGAAGGAGATTGGCCTGAAGAGCGCCATCGAGGGTGCGTCTCTCCTTCATCCTTCCAAAAGTCGATTGATTGACATGTGCTGGCACAGCGATTGGTATCTGCTTCTCGATGACAGACGTCTTCCGCTCGGAGGTCCTCGGCGCGTTCATGAACCAGATCGTCGACGAACCTGTCCTCCCCACGCTCTTCCTCCGAACCGTACGTTCCCATCCTCTACTCCATACCTCCTATTCATGCACCATTCCCTTCAGGTCATCCAAGCCGTCACCACATACCGCTCCCTCGTCAGCTTCGTCTCCACCACGCTCCTCTCCCGTCTCATCACCAAGAAGATATGGACGAACGGGCCGCTGTGGGAGGGCTTCATCCGCTGCGCGAAGCTGATCGCGCCCGCGAGCTTCGGTGCGCTGCTGCAGTTGCCCAAGGACCAGCTTCGCGAGCTCGTGGACAAGCAGCCGAGTCTCAAGGCGGGCCTGCGCGAGTACGTCGTGAAGAAGGCGGGGAACCGCGCGCGGACGGCGGGGTATCTGGATATATTTGGGGAGGACGGCGATGCACAGGCACAGGCACAAGATGCGCCAGGGACAGCGGCGGTGGCGACGCCGCTTGCCAGTGCGGGAGGTGAGGAGCCGAGCATGCAGGTGCCCGTGGTCCCGCAGAGTCCGGTGATGCCGACATGAACGCGAGGACGTGGAAGAGACCGCGCGGAGTTGCTGTTTGAGCTGACTGTACATGATTGTTGTACACTTCGTCTTCAAAGCTTCAAGATTCATGGACCATCCGCATCGTACATACTGCATCACGGTTCTTCAAATATGCATATCTAACTCGCTACAACGGTACTGTGCGAATAGGATGAGTGTCTTGGCATCCGGTGTGACACAAGACGAGACCTAGTGTGTCAAAGTCGACTGGTGCCAGCGATACCTACTAGGTGAACCGGGATGAACTGACTGACCAGGGATAGCGAATGTAGAACTGGTTCCACCCTTGTTTACATACTAAACTGCACTGTAACATGGCAGACAGTTGTGAGTACGATTAGGCTTGCGAATACATTGCAGTAATATAATCATAACGTGAGCTCAAGCAGACGTCGACTCATCTCAAGACGAAAGCGGCAACAACTAAAGCACATAATCAAGACTGCGAAGAAACGACAACGACGACTGAGAAACCGGTACTGAGGAGACAACCAAGCAAAGCAATGAGACTCGAGGAACCACCGAAGCGCCTTCAAACGCGACCCCCTCACTTCCGCAAACTCTGTTGAGAGGCTTTCAACCTGCCCTTGGTGAGGAGGTCTTGGGCATATCGGAGGAAGAGAAACAGTGTATACAGCTAGCCATATTCAGTGGATTGCAACAGGCCAACGAAGAGGAACTCACTGTGGTCAGCCTGCTGGAGGGCTTCGCCATGGTCGACTTCAATTCACCACCTTCGGCCCGCCTCTTATCCACGACGACGACGACCTTGTTTTCAGCGCCTGCCGCCATCTTCTTGGCGTCTTTTGTAGTGCTCCCATCCAATGCGAACGCCGTCACGTCGTCGTCGTCTTCGCGCCGCACGGGGTGCTGTCAAGAGAAGACGCGTTCATACCAGTGAGGATTCGTAGCACGCAGCCAAGGAAACTGTACGCACCAGCTGCAGACTCGGAGGCACGTCCAGCGTGTGTTCGGCGGCTTCGAAGTCAAAATCAGGGACCGGGTCCTGCAGCAAACGCCCCACAGCAACCCGGACATTGTGAGGAGGCTGGCATACGTTGTCTTCACGCGGGCATACCATATAAAACTCATCGTTGTTTGCGTGGCGTCTCACTGCCGGGTACGGGTGGTACCGTCGTCCGTGCGCTGAGCGGTAGCTAGGCAAGCGAAGAGGGTAGTGTCCCAGACCCATGTCAACGCTCGCACCACAGACCAACAGGCTCGTCGTAGTGGTGAGTACTCAGGACGCGACACCCGCGGGCTGGAGGTGGGAGGAAAGACGAGGAAAGCGACTAGGTTCTGGGCGAGGGCTCGCCCGTTTTTATAGTGCATCAAACGAGGCAGGGACATCGCGTAAACACGGCGGGGAATATCTGGATTCGGTTTAGGATCGGCAAGGCGTAGCGCTGCGACTGTGACTGTGCCGCGCGCGATTTGCTTCCGCGCTCGATCGTTGTTGACCCTGCTGCTCATTGTGCTCTGGGATTCCTGTGAAATGGTCAACCTGAATATCTACTGGGGAGCAAAGCAGCAGCATTCAACAACATCATGGTTCTACAGCCATCGGCCTGAGGCCTGGACACGCTGGTTCTTGCCGGCATGCCCCAAGTCCTCTCTTTGAGTTCTGGGCTCTATGCATGCTTGTAAGCCAGAAGGAAACCGCCTCGGCTGTACGTTCAGTAAGTTTGAGCCGCAGAGTGCCCTGCGACATCGCCCCATGAACAGGACAGCGGAATCGTGCACAACTTCCGCCGAGCTCTCGAGGACACCACTGTGGGCATCGGGCGGCGACGGCGCCCCGCGGAACGTTGAGCGCAACTCACCACCACACAGACAGGTGCGCATTCCGCACGCACACCGGATCCTCCGCCCCTCTCCTCTGAACAGCCACGACCCTGATGCCAGATGCAGAGCACGACGCCCGCCGTCGCTCGACGCGGGCGCGCGTCCTCGTGACGTGTGACCCGACATCACGCCGTCACGCCCGCCGCCGCCGATAAGAAGGCGCATCAGGCGAGTCACTTCTGCCTCCTCCCAGCAAGTGCTTCACTGCAACAAGGCTAATGCGTGCTGTGTGATCCCAAAGGTCTGCTTCAAGACGCAATGCGTGATCAAGAATGTGTGCCCAAGATTGTGCGTCAAGCGCATTGAAGTCGGAAGAGGGAAGATACAGCAACCGCCGCCGTGATGCTGTGGGCGCAGACCCCGCCGTCGGCCCAGCGATATCTACAGCACCTAGATGTGCATGCCACGACACGTTTGGCATGGGATGCATACGCAGAAGGAAGGGGGTCACCAGACGTACCTCCGTACATTCTCGCATGAACGATGATGAGTATCCTCCCATCCGTGATGTCGCTGAACTCCAGACTGCATGACGAGTGTGCGCAAAGGGGGCATTGGCACTGCGCCCCGCGGTCATGAAGAGACCGCAGATGACTGGCAGCGAATCTGCTGGTCGTCGTTTGGCCGGGAAGACTTGGTCACCATGCGAGTGAAGATGTCCTCGTGCTCGTCTTCAAGGCGCAAGGGGAAGCCCAGTTGCAGCGCAGCAAATATGCAGCATGTCTTCAGAACGCAAGCGAGACCACCGCGAGCATTTCCAGCCGTAAATTCGGCCACGCAAAATCGATCTTGCCGGCTGAGCACATTGCGACTCATCTAGGTCCAGTTTGAGACACACGCGCCTGGGTCCACAGGGAAGAACATACACGAAGGAGCAGAGCAAGAGCAAGTTGCGCGACAGCGCGGCGTGGACGCGTTGGTCGCCGGGTGTGGCTCGAAACGGGGTGATGGTCTAAGCGCAGACCGCCGCGGCCCTCCAAACTCAGCGACGATAACGCCACAGTTCCCCAGCGATGCGGTCCCGCTCGCCAACTGCTCACCTCTCCCAGCTCGTCGTCCTCCTGGCTAAGGCATCGCTCCCGCATCCAAGAGCAATTTCTACGTGTTTTTGCGCGATTTTTTGGGATCGTAGTTTCGACGCAACCGCCTCTAATCAACGCCGATCTGGTGGCCTGCTTGCTCTGCGCTCCGATCGCATGCTAAGGCGTTCTCAGTACTCTGCTCACTGCCAGTCAGGTTTCCGACACATGCTCTTCGCATGCACCTCCGTCCCACACTTGTTTGCGCTGCATCGCCATACAGCACAAGGCTGAGCCGGTCAAGCGTCTTGAATGAATGCGACCTCTCCCGCGAGTTGCACCGCGCGACTCATCCTCTGCAGCACAGGGCGCCCACGACGTATGGGAGGGATTTCTGGAGGCTCTGATCGAGGCAATACGGCGAGGGATCACTCATGGTGTAAAGAAGGGCCGGATCTGAACGCAGCTCTAGTCTGTCTCATTGTGCCACTCGATTCTGTGCCCCACGCATATCTGGACACTGCATTCAACGATTCTTGATGATTGCGTCAAGGCGCCATTCTCTGCTTGCGTACGGCTCATCCACCCACTTCCGAAGCCTGATTCATTACTTTCGGTCTAATGGAAGTTGTTGGGGGCGATCGACGGTGATTGAACGGGTCAGGAATACAGGGATATCCGTCGGTGCGTTGATGTATCATTCTACTTTCTCCGCGACAGAGTGTCTAACACAACATTGCAGCATCATGACGGTTGATATGCAGTCACGGTGCACCGTCTGACACGGTCTTCATGCAACCGTCGTACAGACCTACGAGGCTTTCAGACATGTAGATCGATCAGTATGTGCCTCAATACCGTGCTTCTCGCTTTGCCTTGTTCTTTCGCATTTGCATCTCTAATTCTATTGCAAATGAGATGACGTCTCCCTTGTGTCCACATTCGCCCACTTCTGTCAAATATGTCTTCCAAGTGCCAGATTGTAACCCAGTGTATCGCACGCATCCACGCACTGGCGTGAATAGACGTTGTGATCATTGAGGCCTATTGCGAATTGAAAACAATGACCGGGGTCATTCAGACCACCCTTCTCCCTCACCAGGTCTTGAATTTTTTTTCTTACCGTCGAGTCACTAGATATGGCTATTTGGACCTTTGTTCGTGTTCTACCGTCGAAGAACTCCTCTGAGCGCCTTGCCACACCCTAGAGCCGTGTACTTTGCGGCCTTCGCTGAACCGTTTGCAACAGGACGTTGACAGGACGCACAACTCCCAGAGAGCGTCAACTTACGTTCTCAAAACGTCCGTGATGGCGGGCGATCGGCGGTGTCGACGTCGCGCGCCCACGTGACAAGGCTGACGGGAGGTTCAATGGAGGTTCTGGCCATTGCAACATTGACCACGGGCAACACGGCGCCGGGAAGGTGAGCCGGTCAGCCCATGGCCAGCCTCATGCCAGCCTCTACAAAACGGCGCGGGCGGGGGAGCTCTCGACATTTCCGCCCGTAGTTGCTCACTGCTTCACGTACGTTCGCCGGTCGATCCTTCGCGTTACAGCTCTATAGGCATTATATCCGTCATATTCGGTCGGCACCATGTCTCTCACTCCCAGGAGCAAGAAGGAAGACGACCCGAAGATGATTGGGTTGTGGAAGATCGGCAGGACCATCGGGAAGGGGAGCTGTGGTACGTCAGAGTTTCAGCACTATTGTATTTTATTGACGAAAAATCTAGGACGCGTGCGTATTGCGCGACACAGCAAGACGGGCCAATATGCTGCTGTTAAGATTGTCTCCAAGACCAACATAATGACCTCCAGGATGTCACTGCGTAGCCTGGGCGACGAGGCCGACCGCATCCTGCACAGCATCGAGCGGGAAATCGTCGTCATGAAGCTCATTGAGCACCCCAACATCATGCGCCTCTACGACGTCTGGGAGACGTCCTCGGAGCTGTACCTCATCTGGAGTATGTCGAGGGCGGGGAGCTTTCGACTACCTGTGCGAGAAAGGCCGGCTCCCCATGTCCGAGGCCCTCGGCTTCTTCCAGCAGATAATCACCGCGGTCCATTACTGCCACCGCTTCAATATCGCCACCGCGACCTGAAGCCGGAGAACCTGCTCCTGGACCACAACAAGAACATCAAGGTCGTCGACTTCGGGATGGCCGCCTGGCAGGGCAAGGCCGATCTCCTCCGGACATCGTGCGGAAGCCCTCACTACGCCGCCCCGGAGGTAGTCATGGGGCGCACCTACAACGGGGCGTCTGCCGACACTTGGTCTTGCGGCGTGATCCTCTACGCTCTGCTCGCCGGTAGGCTGCCCTTCGACGACGACGACCTGACGACGTTACTCGAGAAGGTGAAGAACGGCAAGTTCCAAGCGCCCAAGGACATTGATCCGCGCGCGAGCGACCTCATCTCCAAAATGCTCACGAAGGACGTGGCGAAGCGCATCACCATTCCCGAGATCATGCAGCACCCGTTCTACACGTCACAGCCGCCGAAGAAGATGGACTGCGACGTCCCGAACCTGGACGAGATCGCGGCGCCGCTCAGCAGCAAGGATGACATCGACTCTGATCTCTTCAGCAACCTGCGCTCTCTCTGGCACGGCCGTCCCGACGAGGAGATCATTGCCAGCCTTCTCAGCAAGGAGCCGTCCTGGGAGAAGGGTGTCTACCATCTCCTCGTCCGCTACCGCACCAACCACATGGAGAATTACGACGAGGACGAAGAGAAGCTCTTGGCGAAGCGCGTTTCGAAGCGGCGGGCCAAGCAGGACAGGGAGGATGCAGAGGGGCGCTCGGAGCTCCTAGCTTCTCTGCCTCCTCGCACGGGGCCTCCCACTCCGAGTCGGGCAGCGCGAGAGGGGCTGCCGCAGGCATCGCCGTCGCCGAGCCGAGGACTGAGCCAGATGCGACAGCTATCGTTCTTGACTTCGAGTCTCGCTCTGAACAACATGGCCACCTCGTCCACGCCGCGCAAGCAGCAGCCCTCTTCTGTCAGCGCAGCTACGCCGACATCAGCTCTCCTGTCACCCCTGCCCGCGACACCTGCGAGTCCCGCCGTCCACCATGGCAACGTGATGCAGGACGAGCGGATCCAGCAATCATGCTCAGGTCGCAGAACATCTCAGCGTCATGCAGCCGGGAGGGGCGCCGCCGCTCGACTCCGTCCAATCGCCCAGAACGACGGTGCCCCGCCATCGACGCCCTACTCGATGGATCCGAGAAGCCCCGGGCGCAACATGCAGACTCCATTGGACGACGAGGCATGCCCTCAGTCGATTGTTCGGCGCAGAGGGCTCGGCCCAAAGCAAGACGACGCAGCCTCTCAATGTCCGACCGAGATCTCCTGCGAAGTCACTCACGGGCGTCGACAAGAGAACGTCCCCCGGCTCACTGTCAACACACGACTCGGGGCTCAATACATGCATTCACCAGCGCGGAAGTCCTCTGCATACGGTACAGATAGCGGGCGACGCGTGCAGATCCGGAGCCGCCGGTCACGAGAGGGTCGCCTCAAGAAGAGCGCAGCCCCGTACCGTCGCCCACCTCCCACATCCGTCGCGATGTCGACGGTCGCCTTCGTCCTCCTCCACCCTAGACGTCGCTGTTCCCGCAGCTCTTCAAGTTCAACCGACCAGTTCCACCTCCTGCTATCGCAGATGCCACCGCTCGGTGAGGCTCGCCCAGCTGCTCGAGCAGATGGGCGTCACCTCCGCACTGGCATACG
>NW_025955544.1:0-21497 GCF_022376445.1 Fomitopsis serialis
GAGAATGTTACAACGCTCGACCCGGACCTACTAACACATGAGAGCATCCAACTCGGCCTTCCGCAGGTTCCGCATAACGGGCGACCGCCCCCGAACGGCGAAGGTCATAACCGGAGCCGGTGACAGTCCTCGAAGATATGAGACAGCGGCAGGAGTTCGCCTGACTTACACGAACATGCCGCACCTCGACCCAACTTCCGAAGCGTATGCTGCCCGCTACTACCGCCTCCTAGAGGTCCTCAAGACCGAGGGACTTGTCGAGCCGCGATACGATGCCAACAGTCCCGGAGAGTGGCTGGCTTGGGCTCACGGAGTCCGTTGGATGATCGTACGTGCCTCCGAACTTAGACTATCGTTCGAACCATCGAACCGACCTTCGAACAGCGATTCTTGTTCGAGTCCCGCAGCCGGGCCATACTGCTGGCGAACGATACGCTTCCTGCTCCTAGGTCGTTCCCCGAGATCGACGAGTTGATGCGTTACCTCGACGAGGTCTTTCACCGCGATGGCAACCAGGGAGACATCCTAGGTTCGCCCTACCCTACGATCGCGTGGTCCGAGACCTTGGTACTGCTCGAACAAGTCAACCAGGCCGAGCGTCGTCCCCTCGCGAACCCGCAGTATCAGCGCGAGTCGTTGATCCTGTCCGACTTTCGCCAGCTGCCCGACAACCTCGAGTCCATGGGTCGAGCGATCCACAACATCGCAGTCGACCAGCGCCGCACGCACGGTACCCTCGTTGGGTTGCTCGAAAGCCTGCTCGAGCGCGTCAACACTGACCGTGGTTCCGACACCGGCCCGTCTGTTCGTAGGGGTAGGGGTGGTGGTCATGGGTGTGGAGGTCGAGGCCATAGATACGAGAGTTGCCGAGGTCGTCACTAGTTAGTTTGACGTAGCCATGTACTTGCCCCGGAGTCCTACCAATGTAGCGACGCTTCTAAACCGCTTGCCTCTGCCACTAAGGGTTCCGAACATTGACGCTTGAGCTTCGAACATTGGACGGTTCCCTCGAACGGACGGACAGTGCGTCGACCATACGGACTTAGTATACTGTCGTACCGACCGTAAATCGCGTTTTCGGTGGGTAGGTGAGCTAAGGGCTCATCACCGGTGACTATAGAGCGAGTTAGTGACAAGGGTTTAGATGGCAAGCAATACTACGAAGATAACTTGTTGGGTTCGAGACTTCCTGCTCTCGTGCGCGCTCATATGCGTCTCTCTCGGCACGCTTCAAGGTCCTCAGCTCTCTCTCCAAGTTAGCCAATCGGTCTGTAGCAACGTTTGAATCGCCTTCTCCTTCGGGGCCCAGGTCTAGATCAAGGAGTCAGACTGGGACCCATGTTAAATCAAGGTAAGTCGAGCTTCATAGCCTACCTTCAAGCTGGCTGACATTGCTTTCGCCAGCACTGGGTGCCTCCCGGTTGATGACTCCCCCCGCCGGGAGCGTTTTCTTCTTGCCACGCGAGGCTGGTGCACGCCGGGGTGGCATTGGCTTCACTGTCGACTCTCGAGCAGGCGTCCTGCAGCGGCTGTGATGTAGCGGCGTTGAGTGGTGGTGGTACCGTCGGGAGGGAGGGACGACACTGGCTGACAAATTCAAGCAGGGCTTTTCACAGGCCCGGGGGGCGGAGGCTCACATGCCGGGCTTGCCCGCCTTGGGGGCAGAGTCAGCCACTACTGCCCTGGCCTTGGAGTGGCGCGATCTCAGTCGCTCTGGTGTCCAGATCGTCATCTGCCAGTCATCATCGGAACGCAGACTCAGAGCCCCGAGGCTCAGTGGTATCCCGAGTCAGCAAGGGCCGTCTAACATCCAGGTGAGAAGCACAGTGAGTACGCAGTTACCCTCGCAGCTCCAATATTATCTCTTACAGTCGCGCTGATTATCCTTGGGTCATCTTAGGAAGTTCTACTCCACGTTATCCCCTCGCAAGACTAGGCCGCCCGCCCGCCCTCTTGTGCTCCTCTTGCTAGCTAGCCCGCTGCGGCACTGCCTTCTCGTGTCCTATCACCTCCCACCAGCTCATACATTCGCCAGCCACCTACTCGCTCACTCGCTCTCTCCGCACCGCTCGCTTGCTCGCCTGCCATATTGTGCTTTGTTATTTCCCTCTGTCGATCTTTCGGCCTCATTGATGAAGCTGTCCCAGAAGAGAGGACTCGCCGAGAGGATGGAAGCCACGAACTTGCCATTTCGCGGATGGCGCCAGAGAATCCTGGCAAGGCTGCGCCCACCCGACTCAAATTTGGCCGTCATATCGCATGTGTCCCAATTCTTGCTCATCCTTCTCGCCATCCTTCTGGTCCCTGCAATAACGAACACGTGCCTCACTGGTATTTATCTCTATGGTCTTGCGACTTCGCCATCTTTCTCGGTGCCTGCAACGCTGGGCGAACAAACGGTGGTCTCGCAGACTCTGCTCAGGGTCGGCCTGCGGCTAAACTGCACGACCTCCACACTCGCATTGAACGCAGTCTACGTGTATGGCTATTCCTTCATATGGTCAGCCATTGTCGGTGCGTACTACGTGTGGCCTTCGTTCGGGGCATACTGGTATTTATGCCGCCATGATGCAGCGTGCTTGGCGTGGCCAGACTTACTGCCTGCGGAGAGGATCACGAAGTCTATGTTCATGGCAAGGCGGTACAGTCGTCACCATTTCTCAAACGTCCGACTGGATCGACGGAGGCGGCTGCTGGCGGGTGAATCAATGTACACCATATTTGTCCAGCCTCTGAGTGGCAGAAGCATCCCAATAGGTCATTATCTCATTGCTGATGGTCTCCGAGTCGTCTGTGAGCTGACAATTCAAGTACCTGTACAGTTGTGTCTGCTGCAACAACGATCCGAGATGTGCGGCGCTTATTGGTCACGAAGGGCGTTCAATCATCGCTCGCTCACTCAGTGCGCATATGCGGGATGAAGACACGTGAAGTTTTATCGGATGATCGGAGCATGCAAGACGTCGGAGCTGGCCCCCTTTCCCACTTCATGATGAATGTCTTCCTGCCAGGTGCGTGACAGTGTCCTTTCTGATAACAGCAATATTATCGTGCTGACGAGAGCTTCAAGGTGGGAGTCAATCTGCAAATCGTCCATTCACATGTATGGGCTGTGGAACTATGGGCTTGAGAATGCGACTGCCTTGTCCCGCCATGTTGCTCGGTCAGCAGATCCACGGTGCGCAGCTAGCATCACTAATGCCACTGATCTGGCCCGCCAGGAGGCACTCGCTTGTTTGACGCAGCCGCAGACGAGTGTTCGCCACGGACATTGCACTGCGGAAGGATCTTCTCATGGCATGCCGTCGAACGCCAGCGCCGACAACCATGAGCCCGCAGGAGCCCAGGATATTGATGACGAAATTCGGCAGGATGACGACCTCGGACATGGTGATAATCCTCAGGCTGGTGCGCGATCTCCGCGGCCATCATCGAGGAGCTCTTCATCTTCAAGTTCCAGTGAGGAAGAGCGGGACTACGATGTTCCTCCTTCGTCGCCACTGCTCATACCCTCGGGTCAACATCGGAGGTCTGCATCACCTGCGGACAGCTCAGGATCTGGTGAGGAAGATGGTATGCTCCTCGAGCAGGAAGAGCTACCCGGCCTTCGCGGACCGGAAGAAGAGTTCCTCTTCCATGATCCTCATCGTGTCCGCTTTGGTGGTCAAGCAGGTGCTCTCGTCAATGAGCCACTGGCAGCCGATATTGATCGGCCAAAGGAAGGGCCGTTTTCTCTCTACGAGGTCGGAATGGCTGAAACGATCTCTGAGGATAACATCTTCGCACCCTTCGCTTCAGAGAGGGAGTGGCACATTGCTCAGTGGGCAAAAAAGCGCGGCCCAAGTGCGAGCGCTTTCAACGAGTTCCTTGCAATCGATGGGGTGCGTATGATAGCTCTCATAAATGCCATCAACTGGAATGCTGATCATGGTATGGGCCAGGTCCGTGATGCCCTGCAGCTTTCGTTCAAAAACACGAAAGAGCTGAACAAGATAGTTGATTCCTGCCTTCCGAGCCGCCCCAGATTCGTACGGCATGTACTTGAGGTCGATGGAGAGACATACGACCTTTGGCTGCGAGACATTATGCAGTGCATCCGCGTTCTATTCGGCTCACCAGATTGGGCTGCAGATATCCTTCTCGTGCCCGAACGACACTATACAGACGAGACCAAGTCAATGCGGGTATACGGCGACATGAATACTGGCGAATGGTGGTGGCGATTGCAGGTGACCATGATATTTCCCCCCGCTCTCTACCTCATATTCACGCTATGCCTATATGATAGCACAAAATCGAGGCCAAGCAACCGGGCGCCACCATCGTACCACTCATCATTTCGTCCGACAAAACTCAATTGACAATGTTTCGCAATCGCTCGTGCTACCCACTCTATCTAACAATCGGCAACATCCCTAAGGCAATACGTCGAAAATCCAGTCGACAGGCGCAACTTCTCATTGGGTATCTTCCTGTCACACGGATCTCACACATCAAGAACGAAGAGACTCGCCGCCGCGCTATTTCTAACCTCTTCCACGCATGCCTGAAGCAGGCCCTCGCTCCGACTCGCAAGGCTGCCCGTCGTGGAGAGAAGATGTCGTCAGGCGATGGCTCTACTCGCCGCTGTCACCCTGTCTTCGCGGCATATATTGGAGATTATCCCGAGATTGTTTGCGTTGCTGGTGTGAAGAATGGCGAATGTCCCGCGGGAGTGGTAGATCCCAAGTCTATGGGTGAGGCTGTGCCGTGCACGCAGCGCGACCTGAATGCAATCCTGCACGCCCTCACTACGCTCGAGCGGACGGGGGACCCGGTCGCTCATGTGCACGCCTGCCAGGCTGCAGGGATCAAGCCGATTGCGGACCCATTCTGGAAGGACCTGCCTTACGTGAACGTCTACGTGTCTTTCCCCCGGATATCCTACATCAGCTTTACCAGGGAATGGTTAAGCATGTCATAGGCTGGACGAAGTCAGCGTACGGCGCACGCATCATTGATGCTCGTTTTCAATCCCTGCCTCCGAATCATAACCTCCGTCACTTCTCGAAGGGTATCTCACACCTCTCCCGTGTTTCCGGGACTGAACATCAAGACATATGTCGCGTTCTCCTCGGCACGATCATCGACCTCCGTTTACCTGGTGGGCAAAGTCCCGTGCGACTGGTGCGAGCCGTACGTGCCCTTCTCGACTTTGTGTATCTCGCACAACTCCCGGCCCACACTTCCAACACGCTCTCCCAACTCGAGGACTCCCTGGCTCGGTTCCATGCGAACAAGGGTGTTTTCGTGGATCTAGGCATTCGCGATCATTTCAACTTCCCTAAACTGCACTCGCTCCAGCACTATGTCAGCGGGATCAAGATGTTCGGCACCGCAGATGGGACTAACACTGCCCAGTCCGAGCATCTGCACATCTCGCTCGCCAAGGACCCGTGGCGAAAATCGAACAGGAAAGATGAGTACCCGCAGATGACCACCTCAGTTGTCCGGCTTGAGCAGATCCATGCGCACGCTCTCTACATCGACTGGCGGCTCGCTGGGCGGCCTGATCTGCCGACGACACCTGCTGTTATTCCACACAAACTCCATCAGCATCTCACTCGCTACCCCACTCACAGATCACTCTCGTTTTCCACCGTGGAATCGCGCTATGGCGCCCATCGCTTTCAAACAGTACTCAAGGAATTCATCGCGCACTTCAAACATCCCCATTTGTCTGGACGTCAACTCGCGACCTTCGTATCGGTGTACGATCTGCCATTCCGGTCAGTCTCTGTATGGCACAAAGTCAAGTTCTGGAATCAAGACCCCTTCCAGCGAAGGGATGCGCCCGAGACCTTGGACGTGATTCACGCGCGTTCAGCATATCGGGATACTCAAGGTCGCATAGTCGCCGGGCGATTCGATACCGCCCTGGTCAACGAGAAGGGAGACGGCGGGTTTGTTGGGGTCTCAGGTAAGGCTTACCATGCCATCACCAATGCTTCTTGCTGAGTGAAGACATAGGTTATCGTGTAGCCCAAGTGCGCGTCATCTTCTCGCTCTCGAAGAAGGCCCACGAGATTGTCTTCAAGAATGAACCCGACGCGCCCTCGCACTTCGTGTACCTCGAATGGTTCAGCAGGTTCAAATCGCGCCCGAAGCGAACCACCTGTTCTATACGGTGAAACGCTCACGCGACGCAGACCAGCAGCGCATAGCAGCAATCGTTCCCTTGAAGAATCTGCATCGGAGTGCGCATCTACACCCCAAGTTTGGCCCAGTGAAACCATTGGAGTGGACGAGCAGCAATGTGCTCGAGCTGTGCGACGTGTTCTACGCTAACTCATTCACAGATAGACACACATATATTACTGTTGTGTAGAGATCGTTAATGCAATGAGAGTCTCCACTCTTTTATTCATTTCAGCTGCGAGGCAAGCAAACGTCCCCCGCGAGCCCTAGGCGCTGGCCCGGGCGCAGCTAAGCGCCCGGCTTAACACCCCTCCTCGTTGCAGCGTGGAAGATTAAGACTCCAGCTTTGAGTTCTAGACAGTATCTCGTGTACTCTTGAGAATCGCGCGCAAAATTAACGTCGGGAAACGCAGATGCTCACGCCAGTTCAATAGTATGGCAGAGCAAATGCGCCACCGCGACCGGCGCTTCTGGTCTTCAGGCGCGCCGAACGCACACTCGGCGCTAGTGACACTCTCAATGCACCCCCGCTTCCACGACTCTGGAGCCCGCCCCTTCGCTGCCTTGCAAGGCCGTCCTTCGCGCTTACCTCTGCTTGCTCGTCCCACGCGTCTCGGCGCGCCCTACCTACGCCATGCTCTCGAGGTCGTACTACTCCGCAACCCGGCCGCTCAGGCTGCCTTTGACCCCCTTTGACCCCCTTTCAAGCTCACTTCAACCGAGGTGCACTGCCCTGACCACGCCAGTCCCCGCCCCGCAGCTGGTCCCTCCATCCGGACTCCCCCATTATCGGCCAAGCTTGGTGTGCGCGGGCAGCCCAGCCTCGATTGCCGTGGCGGCCAACTCCCCTCTTCTGGGCGCCGGATCCGCCATCGTGCAGCAGCGCAGCTGAGGATAATCGCCTGGCATTGCCGACCATTACTCCTGTTGTTAGCACTCACGTCGGCCTCCGCATTCCAGTGGGAGGCGAGCAGCTTGAAAGCCACCGCGCATTCCTCGCACCAGACTCGTCAGTCGCCATTTGCCACTGCCCGCCGAATGCTTTCATCGCCACCCTTCACCCATTCCTCGCATTCCTGCAGAGCGCAGCAGCAGGGAGCCTGGCTGAGACGCACGGCGCCCGGCTTGAACACTTGCCTTTACACTCACCCCGCTCTCCTGGTGCATCCACTCCCGCTGATCTTGCTCGTGCCCTCATCTTCGCGCATCTGCTCTCGCCAGTGCCTGCCCTCCCTCGCGCCCTCCAGGGCCTTCTCGCGCTGGCGTCTTCTTCTCGCGCTCACACCCTCCACCTCGCACTCGCGGCGCCCGTCTTGCGCTCGGCCACGCCCTCGCCCTTACTCATGCCTGCGCCATCGATTGGAATTGGCGGATCAAATTTGCGCTTGCGTCTCCTGGCTAAGTCCCGCGGTCGCCTCGAGGGCATCTTACTGTGCGTAGTCTTTCTTTTCTGCCTTGTACCTTCTTCTGACGGTTCTGCATAGAAAACTATACGATCGACTCAAAACGGCGAGGCTAACAAGGTGAAGAACCAGATCAGTGGCGAGTACGGCGCCGTTCCCAGACCGATGCTTACTACCGCGACCACAGCATCAAGTGGGTCGTCATCGGTGACCACAACTACCTTGAGGGTTAATCGCGTGAGTATGCCGCTGTCGAGCCCCGCTTCCTCGGCAGTATGGCTGCCATCACCTGCTCGTTCGCCCGTATCCACGACACGAACCTGAAGAAGCAGGGCATGCTCGCGCTCACGTTCGCCGACTCCGAGGACTACGAGAAGGTCCGCCCTCAGGACCGCGTCGCGCTCGAGTTGTTCGCGCCTGGTAGATCCCACGCTCGTGCTCTAGCCCAGTGACGGATCCAAGGAGGAGCTCTCGCTCACGAACAGCCTCCACGACGGAATCATCGAACCCGACGGTGACGATGTACGTGCCGCCGCCGATGTAGACTCGGGTCTGAATGAGAAGACTACGGCGGGCAACTCGCCACTGCACTTCGTGCGCGCAGCCTCCTTCATCCTGACATTAGCCTTGTCCATTCACGAGTCCCTACGCGACGCCGCGCACCGCCTCGACCACACTGCGCGTCGAGCCGCGCTCGCCGTACCTCAAGCTCGGCATCTTCTCGATGCTCGCAAGCGCATTCAGCCGAATGGACGGGCGACAATTTATTCGGACTTTGTGACGCTTTACCTGTTAAGTCGTGTGTGGATAGGCATGCATATATTACACGTGTAGTCGTAAACCTCACGCGCATCGTACTTAGCTTGCGAGTACCCCGCCGTAGCGCGCGCAAGCGCCCGACCGCCGCCAACAACAAAGCGCTTTATTTAACACTTCCCATTTAGAATAAAAGCTCGTGGAGGCATGTACAGGAAGACACAATAACAGAATGATCAATGAGATATAAAAAACGTACCTCGATGCCGTAGCTCGAACAGCCCAGACAGAGCCAGAGATACCAGCGCCTATTTCTCGCACTTTGCAAGACGAGAGGCAATTGCCACTTTGACGCTCTGCTGCAACCCCTTGACTCCTGACTACAACACACCCTGGCTACATCGTCACTCAAATCTCACACTCCGCGCTGCTCTTGTGGCGCTTTCGGGACGACCTCAGCCGACAGTGGCTCAACACCGTTTGAAGAGCCTGTGCCGACTCCCTACTGCGAACGTTCAAGTTCTCGCCCTACAAGACGCACCACCAACGCCTACTAGTACCTAACCTTCGCAATCAGCCCCTACACCATAGGCCAGCTCGTCATCCCCCATCCCATCGTATGGTGCATGCCGGTTGCTTTGGCCCCTCCGGGAGGCCGAGTGATTAGTGCTGTACCAATGAGGGGCCGCTGTACACTATATACCACCACCCATTGTGCAACTACAGCGACCACTAACCACAAATGCGGCGACACCTCTCTGGCAAGCTCACCAAAGGCCCGAGACGCAAGACGATACACATGGCGATCACGACCGCAGAGCCAACACCCTGTGCGCCGGCATAGCCAGCCAACGAACGAAGGGCAGCCGAGGTGAGTGCAGACGCGCGTGAACTGGTAACTGACAGCGAGCACAGGGCGCTGCGACGTGCAGCACCACACTGCTGCACATTGTAGATGACAACGGCGAGCACGCAGGCGCAGTTACGATCGGCGAGCGGTCCGCTCGCGCGTAACGGCATGTCAGGGCAAGCAGTGGACGGTGGGTAAGCGGCGGATGGCGGGCGAGCATAGTAGCGAGGGCGAACACGAGCGAACGCCTTGCGTGAAAACACAGCCAGCGAGTAGACCGCGGGCGACGTGGCGTGTTCTTAGCCTGCTCCTCACCTCATTCGTCCCCCGCCTTCGGCCTTGCCCGTTGCGGGCGAGCGCACGACTGGCTGAGCTGCATACTCCTCCGACCTCGAGCATCGCGGAAATCTCGGCGAACTACAAGACCACCTTGACCGCGTGGAGCGTGCTGCTCGAGCCGGTCGTCACTAAAGTGCGGCGGCTCGCGCAAGCCGTTCGTCACCTCGCCAACCCGCTAGTCTCCTCAGGTCTCCCCGATCCCAACCGTGGGCCTCATGCGAGGCAGCCACGCCCAAACTTCGTGCAGGCCGCGTCGTCTCCCGCCAAAGCGGGCCGGGGCTGTGCTCGCCCCGCAGCCTTGCCACATGAGTGAGTCGGGCTTCGTCGCACTGATAGCCTTCGAGTCAGCGACCCTCCCTGGACTATCAAGCACCTCTCCTCGCGGCCACAGCCAGTACTGTTCCCGTACCTCTATCCCTGACGTCCTGGGTGTGCCCCTCGCGGTCGTCGCCCCATGGGACGACAACGCGTAGTGTCATGCCTTTGACCATTACACTGCAGTCCTTATGTGTTTCCTACGACGCAAGCCTGCGCACATTCCCTACTCGGACGGCTACGGGGGCTGCAGCCTCCATCACGAGGCTTCAGTCACTCCGCAAGAAGGCAGAGGTAGCGTTGGGTATGATAACGGTCGAGGCAATGGCGTCGGCAATGACTGGGCTGCAATGACTGGGCGTGTGCTGGGCGTGGGGGCGATGCGGAAGGTTCAGGGCGGGAGCAGGTGGCACAGAAGGAGATGAACGTTGCCGCCGTGGCAGCACTACGAGTAATTAATCGAACAACGAATATATTTACGGAAGCAGGTCATTTACACGGATTTACACGGATTTACACGGATTTACACCCCTTTGCAAGGTACTGGCGCCCGAAGTGGCGCGACGCGGGTTTGGCGCGGATTTGCGCCACATTTGCATGGGGCGGGTTTCCTGATGTGGCGAGCCACCCATGCTCGGTGAAGTATTGGAGCTTATAACGGGGGTCGAGAACTGATCATAGTTTGATCAGTGACAGTCCGTGTACTACCTGACACCGAGGTACGTACTCATTGCGATGCGGTATGCCGCCGACTCATCGGTCTTGTCGTAGTAATGATTGATGGTTCGTTTGGCACACCCGACGGCGACGCGAATGGCTGGATCGAGCGTCGTGTCCGTGGTGTCCGTCGCAAGTTGCTCGTCAATCTCATCCATGGATGGGATGACATCCGTGAGAGTCGGGGCCTCCTCGCCTTCACGCGAGAAAAATTCGGTCGCGTCGGCAAAGACCTGCCGCGGTGCGCGCGTGTTTGAATAGGGGAAAGCACGAAGAGACCGAGGCGTCGAGGAGTCGAAGGAAGAGTCCATGAGGTGAGTACAACACGTAGTGACGTTCCCCGGGCCGTGGGCGAACCCGCCGCAAGGTTGACGCAGGCCGCAGGCAAGTGAGCAAGCAGAGATGAGCGGTTGTGGGTACGCGGCAAGGCGGGCGCGGGCGTGACCAGGGCAGAGGGCAGTGCACGTATTAGGCATTGTGGTACGAAACGAGTAAGTAACGGTGTGGACCCACAAAGTGACCAAAGTGACTCACCCGAAGGACGTCACAGAGTTGCTGTGCAATCGTCCACTCTCGCTCATTCAGCTCCCACTGGCGCAGGTTATTCGCCTGCGCCTCAGTCATCCGTTCGATGGCACGCCGGTACTGGAGTGCTACATCCAGCATACGGAACGTCGAGTTCCACCTGGTACGTACATCCCGCGGCAGCTTGTTCACTTTCAGTTTGACGGCCTCGACTGCTCTCTCCCAGGCTGGCAAGAGCAGCGTCGGCGAGTGGTGTATCAACATGGAAATCTTTCGTAGCTGTGGGCACGACACGGTGAGTGGTCTGACTACATAAAGAGTTCGAAAACTGACCTTTAGCAGCATCATCTTGACCGGGCGGACCTGCGCCTCGTTGCTGGCCCTGCCGGCCTCGTCGATCTCTTCGTTTGCATCCCACAGGCCATCCACGTCATCAGCATGGGGGTCCGCAGGGTCTTCGTCGAAATCCAAGTCCTCCATCAGCTTCTGCAACTCCTGATCCCACTCGGTCAGCGATTGATCATCGACATCGTCCTCATTAAGGTCAGTGTCGTCTACATCCCCTTTCTTCTTGCGTTTCGGTTTGGGTGGCTCGAACTGACGGAGCAGTGCCTTTGCTACTAGGTTGACAATATGGCAAAAACATCGCGAGCGCGAGCGGCGCCCAGGGAAGCCCTTGAGCATCAGCTCGAGCTCGTCGATCATGACGTCGTTCGAGGAGGCGTTGTCGCAGGTCACACCGAGCACCTGTGTAACAAGGTAAGTATGTATGTTGCAGTCTCAAACCTCGTCTCACTGACCTTCGTCTCGAGGCCCAGATCTTCCAGCATCTTCGCAAACACATCGGCCAGATTCAAGCCACTGTGGGACACCGGCACCTCAAGAACATCAAGGACAAGGCGTATTGGTTCGCCGTCACGTTCGAAGTGGACGGTGAAGGCGACCATGGCCTTTTGGTTGGGCGAAGTCCATGCGTCGGTAGCGAAGTTCAAATCGCCGTCGTATTCCTGTGGGTCGCATTGGTGAGTCCTCAATCTGTCCTTCGAGTCTTGCGTCAGATCACATGACAGTCAATATGCACCTTCAACATCTTTGCGACGTGTTTGCGCGTACGTTCGAAGATCTTCCGTACATCGCGCCCAACCGTAGTCGGCGATGGTATCTTGTACTCCGGACGCCCTGTCTTCATCAAGCTGTTGAATCCTCGATCCTTCACGATGTTGAATGGGCGCATGCTCTCCGACACCCAGCGAACGATCTCGGCCCTTGAACTGTGTCAAACATATGTATCCCAGGTAAGTTCGTGATCATACCGAGTCTCCGAAGCAGTATGCTGACGTGTCGAAAAGGTTACTGTCTTCTTCCCGACATTCCCAAATGCGACCTTGATATCTTGGGTTCTTCGGTAAGTTTGTATTTTGTCTTTGGCCTTCGCAGCTGACCCGATTGCGTCCGCGGCTTGTAGTGCCTCAGGGCTCCAGCAGGCCTTCACATGCTTCCTCATGTTCGATGTCGACGACGCGTCCTTCGTCCCGAGTGACCGCCAAATGACCTGCTTGCAGCCTGTGTTCGCACACTGGAAGCTGTGCACGCGCCGGCCGCCGTTGCGGTGCTCGATCAGGACATCTGGCTTGAAGAAAGCGTACACGGATGCTGTCCATTTCCTTTGCATGCGTTCTACGATGACAGGTGAGTTCGTCATTGGGATTGTTGCATTAGTATCACTCACTAAGCTCATTCTCGGCGTTCTCTTCGGCAGCATCATCCTCCACACCATCCTCACCACTACTCCCCTTGTCTTCCTCATCCAGGTCGGACGTCGAGTGCATGGTTATCACTTCATCCTCGTTGACAACATCCTCGACAGTTACAGACCCATTCCGTGTCGACCTCTTCGATGTCTTGCTGGTGCTCGTGTTCTGCCTATGCCTTGTGGATGCGGCCCCTGGTTCCCCTGTCGTTGTCGTGGTACCAGAGCTCGCTGAGGTGGATGGATGGCCTGAAGCTGGCTCGGGCCCCCGTGCTGTTGGGCGGCTCACTTTTTTCTTAGGAGGCTTGGTTGTCTTGGGTAGGCTTGTCTCTGAACCCGAGTCGGGACTCTGAGTGCGCGCGCGTTTCATATACATCGCGCGGCGTGTGGGCGAGGCCGCCTTTCGCTTTGGGTGCTTCCCGGACATTGAGGGCAGTCTCGGGGGAGGGGGAGACTTGTTGATTGATGGTAGGGTGGGCTGGTAACTAGTACTGCACCGTGTGCTTATGCAATCTCGAAAATATGAATATCCTATCATCCGGTTCCTGAAGCTCCATTTCTGGTGGCTGTGTCAGCCACCAGATTCAGATCTGAGTGGGTGGTGAGTGCCCGAAGGCGCCGCGCACCCATTTCCTATTACGGGTACCGGCGGGTATGCGGGTCGAGATCTCGGTACCCATACCCCTACCCGAGAGTACCCGTACCCGCGACCCTCGCGGGTTACCCGAACCCCTGCAATGCACTACTCGTGGCAGCCGCGGCTGAGAGGAGCTGCACGCAGCAGCCCTCCGCACGGAGAGGCTCGGCGCAGCGGAGTTCAAAGTATATGCTCATGGATTGCTCACGCCGAGACACTGTCTCATGTATGATCGTTTGTGAGACACAATCTCACAGCTGATCCTCTGTAACGTGGCTACGTTACATTCACGTAGTTACTAATTTAGGACATATCATGTATCCACGATCACGTGCGTAGGCGCCAGCGAGTGTGGGAGTTCCAGCTCCTTTACACTCGTCACCAATACCGCACCACTCTGGAATAGAGACTGGGTGCAGCATATCACGGCGTGAGTAAGGGGGCGTTACACTTTTTTACGCTCCTTCGAAAACTCGAACTTCTACACAGAAGTGCGTGCGGTCGAATACGACATTGAGAACGTCGAGCGCAATCTATCATAACAAAACATCACTCCATCACAGAGTACGACCGAACAGGCAGGCCGCTACCACAAAGAGATAGCCGTGGCCGCTTTCAAAAGAAAGCATCTTCGATGACGACCAACACGTCGTCACCAACTGCCCCGAAAGGCAACCCAAGTGATGAGGCCTCGACCAGTAAGGTCGAGGCCCCAGCGCAACCACATGGGACCTCGTCGTCTCCTTCCATCAAGAAGGAGCGTGAGGACCTAGGGCCCGAAGAAGGGGTATCGAGCAGGAGGGCTCAGTCATCTCGACGAGCGACTTCTACTGATACGACCAACACACAGGATGCACCTGCGAAGGAGCATCCTGCTGGCTTGAGGACAGAACCGCACAAACCTCGATCCCGAGCTTCCAGTGCAACCAATTCTTGAACAGGATCCCGTACGGGATCCCGTACGGGATCCCGTAAGGCGGCAAAAGCCTTGAGCGTACTTGACGACTTCAAGATATCGCTGGGCCGGCTCCGCGAGGAGTCTCGCCAGAATGCGGCCAACCTTGACGCGAAGTTGGCTGCAGTATTGGAAGAGACAAATCAGAAAATGACAACTGTCCGCCAGGCAGCTGAGATGTCCGATACCGACACAGTAAGTGACATGGAATCGATACAGACGTCAGGGGTAGGGACGCAGTACCCCAACCTGAGGACCAGGAGGACCCGGTTCTCAAGGCAGCCGCTGACGCGACCGAAAAGAACACAAAAGCCACACAAAAACCCAACCGTGAGGTCGAGCAGTGGTATGCGAGGCCTCTGCGTCTATGAGATGTACGAGGGGCTGTACAGTGGTCTAAGTAAGAAGGAGGAGGACGGACAAGACTCCGAACGACGTGGGAGAGCTTCGAAGATGTCGAAGACTGTTCGAAGACGAGGGCTAAGCCTCGAAGGTAGGAGGGAGGGTTTCGACAGACGTGTCGAACGAACGGTGACAAGGAAGGCGAGCGACGGCAGGAGAAGAAGTGTAGAGCCTCTCGGGGCAACTACGAGCTGGCGAACGTACTGGCGAACTGACTGACTGGCTTCGAACGTACTGACTGACTGGCGAACTTGCTGACTTCCGAACGTACTGACTGGCTGACGAACCTCCCGGTGCGAGGTGAGATTGAGAGGGTAAGGGGGTCTCTGAGATTCGAAGGGAACAAGTCCCAGAGTATATACAGGAAAATACGGTCCGAAGACCAAGAGAGCCAAGAGAAATAAGAAATGATGAATGAAAGTGATAAGGAAAGCAGCCAATCGGAGAATGTCACAACGCTCGACCCGGACCTACTAACACATGAGAGAATCCAACTCGGCCTTCCGCAGGTTCCGCATAACGGGCGACCGTCCCCGAACGGCGAAGGTCATAACCGGAGCCGGTGACAGTCCTCGAAGATATGAGACAGCTGCAGGAGTTCGCCTGACCTACACGAACATGCCGCACCTCGACCCAACTTCCGAGGCGTACGCTGCCCGCTACTACCGCCTCCTAGAGGTCCTCAAGACCGAGGGACTTGTCGAGCCGCGATACGATGCCAACAGCCCCGGAGAGTGGCTGGCTTGGGCCCATGGAGTCCGTTGGATGATCGTACGTGCCTCCGAACTTAGACTATCGTTCGAACCATCGAACCGACCTTCGAACAGCGATTCTTGTTCGAGTCCCGCAGCCGGGCCATCCTGCTAGCAAACGATACGCTTCCCGCTCCTAGGTCGTTTCCCGAGATCGACGAGTTGATGTGTTACCTCGACGAGGCCTTTCACCGCGATGGCAACCAGGGGGACATCCTAGGTTCGCCCTACCCTACGATCGCGTGGTCCGAGACCTTGGTACTGCTCGAACAAGTCAACCAGGCCGAGCGTCGTCCTCTCGCGAACCCGCAGTATCAGCGCGAGACATTGATCCTGTCCGACTTCCGCCAGCTGCCCGACAACCTCGAGTCCATGGGTCGAGCGATTCACAACATCGCAGTCGACCAGCGCCGCACGCACGACACCGTCGTCGGGTTGCTCGAAAGCCTGCTCGAGCGCGTCAACACTGACCGTAGCTTCGACGCCGATCCGTCTGTTCGTAGGGGTAGGGGTGGTGGTCATGGGTGTGGAGGTCGAGGCCATAGATACGAGAGTTGCCGAGGCCGTCACTAGTTAGTTTGACCTAGCCGTGTACTTGCCCGTAGTCCTACCAATGTAGTGACTCTTCTAAACCGTATGACTTTGCCACTAAGGGTTCCGAACATTGACGCTTGAGCTTCGAACATCGGGCGATTCCCTCGAACGGACGGACAGTGCGTCGACCGTTCTGACTTAGTGTACTGTCGTACCGACCGTAAATCGCGTTTTCGGTGGGTAGATGAGCTAAGGGCTCATCACCGCGGAGGCCATCAACTCCCCTCGCCAGCGAGGAGAGTTAGAAGAGGAGTACCAACGACGTCGGGCGGCAAGGGAAAGGATCCCGACACTGACACGGACGACTACTACTCCGAGTAGTAGTCGCCAGGTAAGATCACCTTACCGGACGTCAGGGCCTGAGTATGATAAGATCCATTATCACTACCGGGCCCCACCGCAGTCCCCTCTCCTACCATGGTCCCACCGTTCAGGCGACCGTCGGTATCGAGCAGCAGTGGGACGAAGGAGGGTACTGAACCAGTAACCCCATCACCCGCGGAACGGAAGCATGGTACGACCCCTCGTACAGAGGGTGTCCGACCGCAAGCCAGCGCATCTCAAAAGACCGCTGCTCGCGAAGAAATCAGGAGGTACTTCCGCGGGGAAGTACCCAAACCTGATAACAGATCCACATACTCCCGAGAGGGAGTACAAGTATCATTCCCACCCGGAGTAGGGGGTTCAAGTTCGTCGTCTGGACAGACGAGCCATGAGTATGACTACCAAGGCATGTACTCCTACATGCAAGGTAGTAGTACTCATGAGCACGGACCATCCACATCCGAAAGGGACATGGATGGCCCAGCGCATAACACCAGTCGCTCCCTCGATCAATGTCTAGGCATGATCGAGGAACTGGTGAGCGACGAGCCAGACGGCGAAGCACCAGGTTATTTGAGGTCGGCCAAGATGGACAAGCCATCCACCTGGGCCGGCACCGATGACCTATACCGGTTCGAAGAGTGGCTCTTCGAACTATTAACGTACTTCTCAGTGCTCCGGATAACGGGTCCACGTCTAGACATGGACCGGTTACGGCTCACTGGGAATGCATTGACAGACGGTGCCAAAGATTGGTATTTCCGTCATGTACAGTCTCCTCGACGGACGAGGCGACATTGGCGGTTCGCGGAAGTGATCGCCGCACTGCATCAAAGCCTGTTGCCCCAGCAGTCCTGGCCGGTCGAGCCAGGACGACTGGTCCGTTCGCTCGATTCATGACCCGACCAAGTGTGGGGGCCGTGGTGGTGTCGAAGCCAGCACCACCGGTGTCCAAAGCGGTGGTGGTCAGTGACAAGGGCCCGCCGAAATCCACACCAGCGCCAGCAGGGAAAACGACCACTGGCGCGAGTGGTAGCACCATAGTGTGCTGGAGTTGCGGCGAGCCCCATCAGGAAAAACCTACTTGGCTTGGCAAGATATATAAATACTTGACAAGTCACGTAGAGTGGTTCTCAAGCCATACAGTACTTAAATAGCTTGGTCAGGTGGAATATTAGCTTGTGGTACATGTAAAAGAGTACCGTTCTTGAATTAATGTATAGTAATACATGTAATGTCCGTTTGAAAGCACATTACAGCTTGTTGCTACTCCAAGAATACTTCCCAAGACACTTATCCTTCCGTTGAACTTCAATTCAAGCAGTTGTCAGTATCCCAAGTGACAACGCACAATGACACAATTGGATTCATTGAACTGTAGTAAATAGCTTCACAGTTGTATCTACTGTATACTCTGAGTACTAGGAAGTTGACATTCCGAACCCGATCTCCCCGCTTGCCCAGCGCCATTTGCTAACCACCTAGTCGTCCAGCGACAGAACGGGCCATCAACAACCGCGTACGCGTGCTAAGACGAGCTGCCGTGCGGCTAGACGGGGGCATGACCAGCGAAGACCGGACAGATTGCCGTCCGGCGCTGTCGAGTCGCGGAGCATTCCCGTCTGGTGCAAATATGTGTTCATGGATACGTGAGGTGAGGTCTATTTTGATGATAAAAAATGTGTTGCTGACCTAATTCGTCTACCGCGTTATCAACTGGTCGCCGCCCACAATCGACGTTGTTCCGAAGGACGTACAGTGAATTGCAGAATTCGTTTCGGATATCATTCCGGACTCATCCCCCCGCACGCACATCAGCCGCGGATGAAGGGGCTGCTGCACGGGTTCGGCGTGGGACTAGCGTGGGTGGTCGACATGCCGAGAGGCTCATCGCGCGCAGGACACGGGGGCGCGTGTGCTTGCGAGGTAGGGGTAGGGGGAGAAGCTGGTGCTACCAATGGAGATGGCGCGGAGGACGAGGAGCATGAATCCGCGGCGAGAGTTGACGGGCAGTGGGGCGGGTGGTATGCTCGATGAGCTCGCGGCCGAGAGTGCGCTGGGGAGCGGACGCCGCACGCGCGGATGTCAATTGCAGTCCCGGTCGAGAGATTTTGTCTCACTTCATGGCAGACGACCACCTACATGTCCCGATGCTTGGGTCCCATCCGCAGGAAATTCAATCAGCTTCAATTCACTACGCACAGTTCTCCGCGGTACCTGGGCATACAAGAACTGCTTCCGCATGCCAGCCTGAGCCCGATGAGACCCAGGCGCGAGCCTCGAGCATGGGGTGAAGAGTCATCTTCGAACACGACAGACAGCCTGAGCCTGCCTGAGCCCAGCCGTCAGCCAGAATATCGCCAGAATATCGACGACAACGTAGTCAGTCGTACCTAGAGGCCCGCTGACCGTCGGTGACCGTCGGACAGCTCGGTGTGCGCATCGCCAAGGAGGCAGCCCGATGATTCTCCTACGCGCGGTCCAGGGGTCGCGGACAAGCAGCGAGTTTACCTCCCTGATCATGAGCTTCCGAATCGCACTGCGGGTGGTGGCGCGAGAGCACACATATACCCCGTCAGAAGGAAGGGATTTGCGTGACTAAGGACGTCTGAGAGAGTGATTGGTCGATGCGGGTGGAACGGCGATGACTGTAGTTGGATTAGCTCGACGGGATCGTCTTTGCTGCCAGTAACAGAGCTGTTGATCAGAGAAGTGAGCGAGGGCAGCGTGAAAGGCCTGGGAGGAGAACACAGAGATGTTCGGATGCGGGTGGCAAGATGAGAGTAGACGACAAAGTCCGCTGGCGTCGATGGTCGCTCGATCGCCTGCTCGATATTGCAGTCCAAAGCATTCCAATGACTCCCTCAAAGGATCACACAAGTAAAAGGAATTGCAGTGTTTAGCTTCATCATATTTTTCGTGAGCGCGGTAACACTACGGCCAGCCTATGTTCACCTATATAGCGGAAGACGCAAGACCCTATAGTGGAGAGCCCTAAGCAGCCATGTACAACTATAGATAAGGTACTTTGTATGGTATTGATACAGTGCATGCAAATATCGTGGACAGGTAATAGGAGACGAACATGCATAACAAGGTAGGAGACAATGCACAAATGAAGAGTTCGCGGCAGCAGAGGCATGAGAGCGGGCGGGGCAATGCGAGAGCGACGAAGAAGAGAAACGCGCCACAAACCAGATGCAAGAGGTCCTATGCGAGAGCACGGTGTCCGATATAAGGAGCGACGACGGCCGCGCGTGCGAGCAACGACGCGGCGGCCGGTTGGAGGAAAGCAAGCATGGGAGAAAGAGAGATCATGGCACGCAACGGGCCTACCACACGCACGGTGTCGCGTGGGCGTACCAGTCCTGGCCCTTCGCCTTCTTCGTCGTCGAGGCGCAGTCGGTCGAGATGGCGTCGGATATTGAGGGCGAGCCCTTGGCGGGAAACGAGTCGAAGGTGTTCGACCTCGACAGCGACCGGCCCGTTTGCTTCTGCATCGGAGGCGGCACAACGGCGGCGACGGACTCCTGCTCGATGGCGTGGGGTGTCCCGTGGGTGCTGTGCAAGGCGATGTGGATGTTCACATCGACGAAACCCGGTGGCGTCGACGGCGATGCGGACGATGCCGGACTCGTCGAGGTCAAGTACGACTGCTCGGGCGTGTCGAGTGTGTCGGGGCTCGTGGGCGGACTTGGGTACGCCGTGCTGGCGTCGACAGGCATGGGGGTGGGCTTCGGTGGTGACGTCGACGGACGCACTGCGAAGCTCGGGGTGATGGCCGACGTGGTGCCGTATGGCGTGTCAACAGTACTGGTGTCAGCGCAGGCGAGGGGAGCACGTACGTGGGGTATGGCCCGTGGCCCTTGAAGTCCCTCCGCACCTTCGCCTCGAACTCCTTCAACGCTGCTGGCTCAATGTTGAGTTGCCACTCGAGGTACGAACACATCTCGCGCTCCATTTGGTTGATTTTGCGGAGGGCAAACATACCCTGGCCGTCGACGGTCCACAATTTGTTGGAATAGGTCTCGTCGCAGATAACCTTGGACGCGATCATGAAGGCTGAGATGAAGAGACGGTGGCCCGACCAGCCGTGGCGGCGGGGAACGCGCTTTTAGGCGTTGTAGGAGGTAGAGGGCGGCGAATGTCACGAGGTGTGCAGTCACATTCTATGGTGGGCGTAGGCGATAAACAATGCGAGGGGCAGCAACGGTGCTGGCGATTGGCGGTGGATAACGGATGGAGGTCGGGGCACGCAAACAAATGTGTCACGAACCTTGCGCAGAGCAAGTTGATGTGCAGGTGGACGCGCGGTGCGAGTGGACACATGATCAGGCAGAGGGAGAAGTGGACGGACGGGCAAGTGGTACGCAATCCTGCCGACGCGGACGGTGCCCAACAAGTCGAGGAAATGAGCATAAGATGTGTTAGGGAGCACGCAGCGCATGTACGCGATGGCCCGCACCCAGGTATCGTCGTGTCGAGGAAGCGGTGATATCCTGTGATGATGCCTCCGGACTTGTCGACAAAGCTCACGTTGAGCTCCCAGGACTCCTAGTTGGGCGGGATTGATTTCAGGGTTGGTATGCGCTGGGTGGAACTCTAGTTATCGAGGTGGACCCTGCAGAGATCAGGGCAGACTATGAGGCGTACCGGGAAGTCGAACAAGCGGAATCACTTGCAGCTTCAGGCGAAGTTGGTCAAGGCAACGCGGGCGGCGTGCAAGTTGCCATGCTTCGACAGTTCCTCTACCAAGGGCGTTGAGAACGCTACGGCTGCGAGCACGGCCGTCGCGGGATGCCCAGTCACGTATGCTGTCGAGGACGAAGTCAAGATTGAGGCGGACCAGGTTCTCCGCGAGTCACACGAGGTCTCTCGACGCGTGAGCTCGTAGTAGCAAAAGGCGAGAAGACAAAGGAAGGTTCAAGGCGGGTTGGGGAAGCGATGAGAAGCACGGCAAGAGCAGGCGAGTGAGCAAGCGAGCAGACAGGCAAGAATGGG
>NW_025955545.1:0-21399 GCF_022376445.1 Fomitopsis serialis
CGTGTACTGGCGGTCCGGTTGGTATTAAGCAATATCGGAATGGAACAGCCGTCTATGCCGCGGTGGATGATCCTCGGGGCGAATCTTTACCCCATAGTCACTGTTAGAGAGATGTTGGCAAGCATATGACAGGAATATGTTCTGTCAGGTGGTATTATTGTTGAAGAATGTCCGGTGGTGGTTCATGGCGTTGGGCACCTTTTATGGCCATCAAAAACAAAAATAAAACAAGAGTAAAATAACGAGCCAGTTTATGGACGTTGGGGGTTTGAACCCTCGACCTCACGCATTCATTATCCATAGGAGATGCAAAGCGTGCGCGCTACCACTGTGCCAAACGCCCGTAAGCAACTTATCTCTCCGGCCTTTTATCATGCGCGCCAGTTAGAGACAACGATCCCCTAGCATGTCTCAACACAATCCACATCCTCCAATCCATACGCTCTTACAAGGCTTGCCGTCTGCGCTTCCAACGCCATCTAGTCGAGACAAGACCTCGAAGCCCTCCTTGAGCATGCCAAAGACGACATACTTCCCATGCATCTTTACCAGCTTTGTCTCGTCTTCGGTGAGCACAACGAAGAATTGCGACGAGTTGGTGTTCTTCCCGGAGTTGGCCATAGCAAGTGATCCACGGGTCAGCTTTCTCTTGAGGCCCTCCTTCTCATCATTAAACTTCCCACCATAGGTTGACTGTGGCAGATTGAACAATGCACCATTAGCTCGGCCCATCTGCGCCGGCGTGCGATCTCACCTCTCCACCGCTACCATCTCCTCTGGTGACATCTCCGCCTTGCGCCACAAAGCCTTGACGATCCGGTGGATCGGGCAATCGAGGTAGTGCAACTTTTTCTTCGGTGCATTCTTGCACATCCCTTTCCCCTGTGCATAGAGCGATGAAGTTTCCTCTCGTCTTCGCGAGCCCTGGGGATGAATCGAGATGGAAGACCAGCCGGCCTACGAGCAGCGGCAGTGGAGGTTCGAACCGCATTTGCCTCGAACTCTGTCGACTCTCCTCGTCAGAGAGGCCTTATGTGAACTACGATGGCAACATACATCGAGCTCCCTCAGAATATCGCGCTGCTCTTCTGACAACTTGGGCGGCGTTGAAGGAAGCCCGTAGATGTGTGCATTCTTAGACAACAAGGCAGATGTAGCTGAATACTCGGCTTCTGCGAGAGCATACGCGTCCTGGTCGCCTATATACACATCGAGGTAGGCAAGCGAATTAGAGGCCATGAGTAGAAACGGAGTGATCGACGACTGTCTGACGGTAGTGGTGGAGCGAAGCCAGGAGATGGAGGATCTGTTTGCGGAGCCTATATCGTAACTTACTATTAACGGAACTTTGTTGCTGCTCAGTGCATATGTATAGGGCTAATCCGGATGAATCAACAAGTCTCAGTTGCGAGGTGAGTAAAATCCCTTCAATATGTGTCGGTACTTGACTGCCCGCCTTACGTATGAGAGACACAAGCCCGACCGCTTGTAGCAAATGGACACAAAAGGCTATCTACAGTCGTATCTCAACGTATCATGTCGAGGTAGTCTCGCAGCCTAGCAGCATTGTCAATGACTTACAGTGCATATTGCATGACTCGGAGATCACTTACTAGATAGTCCCTGCTGGCTGATGACGTTCGTACAGGTATACACCGGCTCTGCTCCAGTATTCACGGTGATATTGATGTTCTCAAACACCATTCCAGGGCAAGGCGCGGCTGGGCTGCATGCTATATCAACAACTGCCAGTCCGTTAGGGGCGTCGACTTGCATATGCCAAGCGAAGCACGTACTGGTACTGCCCGATGATGTACCTGTGAAGTTGTAGAAGCTCAGGTTCGCAAATTGCAGCGTTGATGGTGAGTCGCCTCTGAACACATGTTAACTTCGCTCAACCCACGCGCTGACAACAGGTACACACGGGTGCGCTCCATTGGTCTGATAGACATGGATAGGCAGAGAGACGTTATACAACTCTGCGTTGCGGACGGTGACATTCGTGACAAGACCTGCATTAGCCGTGTGTCAGCATTCTGCCTCGCGATTCGGCAAACTTGCACCTACCTCCACCCCCACCGCCATTGTCGGGAGGGTGACCGATGGTTGTGCCGGACCAGGACTTGAAATAAACCTGACATGCGGCAATCAAGAAGCTGTTCGCTGTGACAAGCCGTGGCACGTACCGCACTGCCCATGTTCGGCTGGATCTCTGGATCGATGTGCAACAACTACAGTACGGAGACATCAACACGAGTCAGTTGTTGTACACGTTTACTCACGCGAATGTCTTCCAGTGTCACATTTTCGACGCGGTCAAACTGCATCTCACAGTCAGTGATTCCTCGTCGAGTGAGGTCGTTTGATCTGGTACGTACGAGATTTGCATATTGCCCGAGAGAACCGAAAGCGATACCGTTGCCGCCGCGGCATGTGATGTTCTGAAAGTAGAGGTTTGTGGAGTTCTTTATATTTGCGTCAGGCTTCGGTTCGCGAGCTCAGGCTGTAGGTAAGGCTCCCTACCCCCTTGATCGCAAGACAGTCGTCTCCTAACGTAATCTGTTCAATCCGTCAGGACCATCAGGACCACCAGTCGATGTTCGGCACTCAGAACCTACATCCCAGTTGAGCAACGTGACGTTGTCCGCTCGGAATGTATCGATACCTAACTTCCTAGGTCAGACCCGGTGCGTCGCATGTCCAGAGACCGAACTCACCGTCCGTGTTCGGGACGACGCTACCGCACGCATGTAAGCGATATCAACTGCAGCATGATCCTAATGTTGCTCACTTGTACCCATAGTACTCTGGATTCGTGTTCGTCGCGTTGCAATACATCCCGTCGTACACCACGTCCTTGGACTCCGCGACCGTATTGCACCAGAACGGCTGGCCCTCGATCCTGAAGTCCTTGACGACGCCTCTCAGAACGTGCCAGAGTGTGAAGGCGATAGGCCGCCCGTCGCCGTCAAGTCGGCTGGTGGTCCCATACCAGTTCCACCAGTACTGCCCGTTGCCGATGATCCCACCGGTGTTATGCGCATCAATGGTGAAGTCGCGCCCTGTGACAACGAACCACGATGCTTGGTCCTGCAGAGACTGTCAGTAAGAGCTCGGTTCCTCGATCGGATTAATGGATCACCTGAATGTACACGACACGGTACGTGTTTTCTGGGTTCATCCAGTAAGGCAAATTCGCTGTGAACTGTGGTCCCGGGTTAGCAGGCGGTGAACAGCGTGACTTCAATGCGCACGTTGAGATAACCAGCAGGCGGTGAACAGCGTGACTTCAATGCGCACGTTGAGATAACCATGTAGGTCAACCCTGGCCTCGACCAGGTTCCACATCATCTTCCTGTACATTGGTAAGTCCGTTATGAGTCGATAGCCGCGTCGAGCACACTAACCTCGTCACGTTGTAGACACCGTCGGAGATGACTGTCGTTCCATAATGGCCGCATCGCGAAACGGCAGCCTCGATCTGTTCACGAGTGTTCAAGGTAGTCGAATAGCGGTTCGCACCTCGGCGCAGTTAGACGGACCTGGTCTGTATCGTCCTGTCCCTCTCCCAACGGCTGGATGGTACATGTATTGCCCGCCTTCAATTCTTCCGCCCACGCTAGCACCCGCGTAATATGAAGGCCCGCAATCAAGACTGCCAGGAGCACGCGCACGGAAAGCATCTTCCTAGTTCCTGGTGGGTGCAGCTGGCACAGCCGGCGATTCCGAGTCAGCGAGAATGGTCACTGTCGATGGCCAACCCCCCAATAAATATCCGGGCGACGCGAGCCCTCGCCGCGGCGGCGTAAGTCATGCGTGTGGGCCGTTTTGTTAAATGCACACGCTTTGGATGGTCATCTGTGCAATTGCAGCGGGCCGGCGGTGGTCGACGCTAACCTCAATCTGCCAAGTACCCTGTGCAACCTTTTTGTATTCTTGTTGTAAGTATGATGTGACGTTCGAGGCAGACGGACCGGGCCCGACTTCAATATGACGGCGTCGTCAATATCAATGTCCTTAACATCCGCAACATCGATTTCAAGGATCATCCAGATTGCACACCGTGTGTCGAGCGCTTTAACCGCTTTCTTCCAGCGCGTGGCTGTCGTGGAACATGGATCACTGATCAATCCGGATCATCGATGCGGATGCGACCGACTTGGCCGACTCAACGTATATAAGTAGGTAACCCGTCCCTATAGCCATCCCCCTCCTCGAGCTTCCCACCAGTCCTCCCACAGATCGACTACCAGTCGCGTTGACAGCCCGTGTTCTGAAGGCGATAGCTGCGGCGGACCCGCTCGATACTACGTACTAGCGTACTACCTCCGACGGGTTCGATTTGTGCACACCTCCCGCGCGTGGCAAGGTCGCTCAAGAATATGTGAGGAGACTGGACGCTCATTCGTTATGAGTGATTACACATTCTGCTGCGTGCGTAATCACTTGTAACTTGCCGTGCCACTGTCTGAGGATCAAGCACACCTTTTGAGTTACGAGCTGTCATCCGAGATACGTGGACATATCAGCCTGTGGCCAATACGCACGGCGACCCTAGATCCTTCGCAGATCCCAAGAATTTCCTTCACTGCCTCGTCTTGACAGTCCGACTCTATATTCGGCTTGAATGATACGGCCTAGAAATGACGTTTACTCGCAGCAATCCTTGGGGTTTTATTCTATCATACCTTGACGTGGCATGAGCACACTTGATGCATAGTCATTTGTACTGCATGCCGCTGCGAGTCTCGGTCAGCTCTGGTGTGCGATACTTCGAGTTCCTTCTCCCCCTTCGTCGTCACTGACGTACCTTCCGCTTTCAAGTTGCAGGGACCTACAGAGGACGAAATACTTATGGCGACCATTTCCGGATCACCACACGCCGTCGATTCAGACGGATGACTCTCGCCCTCCGTAAGAGTAGTCGCATCTCCCGCCGCAAGCTAATGTACGGTAGCATGTCTATCGCTCACGAGTCCGTGATGCGTGGCGCTCGCTTCTCTCAGGCGTCCATGTCTCACTGCTGTCGGTCTCCCCTTCGATCCTCCTGCCTTCGGCATCCTATTTCGACTTCTCTTTCAGTGGGACCAGCGCCTACCCAGTGACCAGGTACCAGGAGACGCGCACCTCAGGCCTTCTTCTTCAGTCGCTCATCTCCGTGTCGCCTGTATGAGTACACGTGAGTGACGTTACTTCTGGGATCTCCATCGCTATGTTTACTGTCAGGCGCGACTCGAGAACAGTTGTATCCGTACAAAGAATGCTCCCTTTTCATTGTCCGGCAACCCCAGGGGATGAGACCCTGGTTTGTTATGAGTGGTTATTCAATTTTGCGTATTCACTCATAACATGCCAGTGTCTTATCCTAGACGGCAACACATTCACTACGTACTGACGAAGTCAGGTCACGCCATGATGTATTCGTTATGCGGCGACCAGCGATCAGACAGAAGCTGTTGTATCAGAAGCTCAGTATTACCTGCACGAACAAGGAGGCTCGAGTATGGTACGTAAGATGCTGTGTCCGAGTCGCTTTACGTTGGTTCACGCTCGTCTCGTATTACAGTCACTGTGTTCATCTACAGTTACCAAACCCGATAACATGCAGTAAAAAGATTTACTAGTAACTCGCTGTAATCACAAGGTGTATCTTGGTCTGAACATATGTCAGAAGCTATTGACGTCAATAGTCAATGTTAGTTATGAGTAGTTGTTCAATTCTGCCTAGCGCCTGAGGCCTCAGCTGTCCGATAGTGCGACTCCAGCCTCTCACCCAGTCGCACATAGACAGCGTCCATCCAGCGCCAGAATGTGGGATCCTTGCCCGATGGCTTAAAAGGATTCCCGTCTTCATCGTCAGCATCACTAACAGTTGGATGCCTGGACGCGGGGGTGCTGTATCCGGCGGACATGTATCCCGCTGAGTCCGCCGAAGTCACAGAAGGTGATTCTTGATCTGAAGGGTTGCTCCAGTCCACAATGCTGCTTGACTCTGGGGAGAATATCGGCAGCGACGGGGATGACCCCTCGCTCGAGACAGGCGAGTGCCATCCTAGTAGAGAGTTGTCGGCGGGGTGCGGGATTACATGGTCCGGAGGATCGAGCGGCCGTAACGGTGTCGGCAGGAGTAGACCTGGCGCGGCGTCCACGGAAAGCGCACCTTCCCCTTGCCCTGATTGGAAGCCCAGCGATGGCCCGGGCCCGGGTTGAAGTGGCATTTCTGCCTTGTTTACGGAGATCCCCCGCCGGCGAGGGAGTGGCTTCATGGTGCGCGGGAGCCACTGATTCTCTAGCGAGGCGTCCAACCGCATGTCCATCGCGGGTGATGGCGACCGCCGCCGACTCGACAGCGCATCGGTGGGTTGAAGTTGCGAGTTGCGATTCGCAGGGTCCAGAAGCCCATCCCGGGGTATCAGGCTCTCAAAACCTGGCGCACTGCCAGGCGAAGTGTACTGGCTCGCCACGGCGCGCCCGCCGACAAGGATCTCACCAGGAGGGATTGCGCTCAGTGTTTGGGCTTCATGACCAAGTTCCGATATCGGGTCTTCAAAGAGTGAGTGCAGGCGCGAACTCGTAGGCACTTTATCTGCTGTTTCTGGTGCGGATGTATATGCTACCTGGGAATATCGAGTCATTTCATGGACTGGTCCACCTCACGACTGTTCGATTCGAGCCGCGCTGGCAGCGCTCTCTCGCTTGTACTTGGGTCGCTTTTTTCTTGGAACAGGTTGTTCATCGACGTCGTCAGTGCCGTCACTAGCGTCCGCCGTTTCTTGCCGCTTGCGACTAGTAGAGGACGCGGTGGGCACGACCGTCGTCCTGGCCGTCGTCTGCGTCTTTCTCTAGTGAGCCGGTCTCGGTGCGGTTCGAGGGCGGCTTCTCGTATCGCTCTTCCTCGTGGCGTGCGCACTGTACAGAGGCCAGTAAGTACTAACACACGGCGGTACCCTACCCTGAGGTCCTCTGTCAATGCGACATCGTCAATCCATCTGCGCCTTCTTTGAGTAAGAGGACCATGAGTCACATATGATACCTGACCCTCTGCTCCAGATAAAGGTGTGTGGGCTCGGCAGTACGATCAGCGTCTACGCGGGAACGCACGCCGTTTATGGTGTACAAAACAGCACCGTCCACGCCGCGCACTGGTCACTGAGCGTACGCGGCGAGTACCCATTCACCGTGAAGCAGGTCGAGGACCCTCGTACTACGAGCCCACTGGCGAGTCCGAACAAGTATTGACCGGCCTGCCAAGGTCGTGTCATGATGTCGTCTGACACAGCTTCTCTCTACATCGCAAATTTCTGCACTTACCTGGAATGTCACTCGAATCGAGGGATGTTCAATACTACGACACGAGTTGGCAGAGTGCCGTCGCCGGGTGAGAAAAGATACATCTCGAAGATTGACCCCTTCTTCAAAGCTCGAAACATCCGTGATTTCTGACAAACCAGACGGCTTGTCTTCCCGTAATGCATATACCTCGGAAGCTGCGCGCATGCGGCAGCAAGGTGGCAACCGATTTACCCACCGGCAAGCGCCGGATGGCGACACGGCGGTTCACTGGCAAGCGTTCAACGTTCAGTAGCCACGTGTACGATATCAAGACAGTTATCCATATACGGACAGTGACTATGTACCGTCCCCTCTGCCGACTCGCTCGACTCCGAGTGACCGAGTCGGACGTTTCGATTCTCGTTAAGATGCTGATCAGTGATGATGCACTTGTTGTGCTTGTGTTGTGCAGGGCCTGACTTCAGTAGAATCCTGTCGTCGACCCTCTTCTCATTCGCCTGACCATCGACCTGGTCAAGAAGCCTTCTCGCCTTTTGATCCACGGACTCCATGGTCATACTGTAGTACAATTTCATGATATCGCTACATATCCCAAGGGACCAGTCGCGTTCGCCGCTACAACATTCTATCTCAAGGCAACTGAATCAGAAACTTGAAAATATTGAGGCACCGGTCCAGGCAGCCAGACTTCTGCCATAGGAAGCAAAACGTATGCATTAAGGGGGAATCGAACCCCCGGCGGGTCGAACCCGCATCAGTGGCAACGACCCAGGTTACCACTACCCCATTAATGCTTTTTTTGAACCTCACAATTAGTTAATATTATCGCTGGCACGCATGAAACTCCAGTTTTGCACTGGGAACGATCGCCCTGGTAGACTGGTCTTGCCGCTCACAGTCCTCAACCACATCTACGGTCTGTACACTATCTGGACGGCGATGGCAGTCAAGGCAACCATTCGACCTGCGCCCAATGCGTTGACTGCGAAAAAGAAGAGATCCTCAGTAGGGGCGCCAGCACAACATGGCCAGAGCAGTCGGAAGGGGAAGAAAGCGTGGAGGAAAAATGTCGATATTGAAGAGGTTGAGGTGGGCATGGAGGAGCTGCGGGATGAAGAGAGGGTGACAGGGTGTGTCTTGAGGGCTACCTGGGTAGACTGTCAGCTAACGGTGCAGTGTTCATAGGTCGATCCTCCAGACGAAGCCGAACGAGGAGCTCTTCCAAGTAGACGTGAAAGGCGATGAGCAGAGTACGTCCTCTAATCCCATAGCGACGCCAGAAACTGAACATAGCTCTGTGTAGTCCGCAGGACACAGCCGAAGTTTTCGAAAGCCCTTCTCGCCTCTACCAAAATTCTCTCGCAGCGATCCGCCGTCCCAGCCGTCTTGTCGCGCACCACCTCCAATCCGCTTAAGCGCAAAGCACTCACGCACGAAGAGAAGGGCCGTTTACTACGGATGGGTAAACGGCCTAGGAAGGGTCCCTTCAACGCGATCATCGACCCGACGGAGACAGGTGCGGGGAGCGCAATGCTCGAGGTCAGCGAGGCTGCGAAAAAGAGCGGGACGTATGATGTCTGGGTAGACAGCTCTGTGCAGGGAGCGACGGTGAAGGTACGCTCTATGTTATCTCTTAGCCATAAGACCCCCAAAATTCACCGTCGGCTGGACCCTAGCACCCAAAGACTCCCAATCCTCGTCTGCCTATCTCCGTCCCCGCCGTCCCTGCCCCCCACGAAGGTACCTCCTACAATCCCCTCGTCACCGCACACCAAGAACTTCTCCGCACCGCCCACGAGATCGAAGAACGCCGTCTCAAAGAGGTCGCAAAGCTCGAAGAGACGAAACGCAAGATCGATGCGGCACGCGGATTAGCCCCGCTCGAAGAAGCGGTGGGAGTCGCCTCGGGGATGTCAGTTCAGCCCGTCGACGACCTCGAAGCCGACCCAGCGCAGGACGATGTCAAGGAGCTTCTTCCAATGAAGAAGATGCCCCAGAGGAAGACCAAGCAGGAACGGCGGAAGGCAGAGCGGCAGCGCGCGGAGAAGCGCGCCCTCGCTGAGCGGGCGGCACGGAAACGCATGCTCGCGTCGGTCGACTCTGCGAAGGCACTGCGGAAGGCACTCGGGCAACGCCTCGTAGCGAGGGAGCGGCTGCACGTGCAGAGGCAGGAGAAGATGGAGGAGAGGCTGAGGAACGGTTTGGCAGGCCAGCGGCTAGGGAAGCACAAGGTGCCGGAGGGCGAGGTTGACGTGCAGCTGGGTGAGGATCTCACCGAGAGCTTGCGAGCGCTGAAGGTGGGTCCATGGATGGTTTCCTGGGTGGATGTGAGCTGACTGCTCTTGTGCAGCCTGAAGGCAACCTGTTCCGCGATCGCTTTTTGAGCATGCAACATCGTGCGCTCATAGAGCCCCGCGTTCCTGTCCTGTGCGTCTTCATTCGTTAACTCTCGGAAACAACTTGCTGACGGCTCCGATAGACCCAAGAAACGCAGGATCAAAATCAAAGAGTACGAGAAGCATTCGTACAAGCGTTTCGACCAGGACCAATGAACCTGTGCTTTGCTTCACGGACGGCATTTACCCTACCCGTATCTCTCTGCTTATTGCTTGCAGTCACGGAACACATCACTGTTGTATGCCTCATCATGGTCCGAGCCTTTGTGAGCCATGCAATGGAGTTCACGTTCAGTGCAAGCAATATTGTTCATCCATTGATACAAGGCAAGTAAACACCGCAGACTGGGAATGACGCGTGATATTGGTACAGTGACAATAGGTGCATGTTTAACACGGCTTGCTAGCCGTAGATGTCGGAGAGCAGAAGGTCGTTGGGATGGCTCGTCATCTGGCCACGCGGGGCCTTCACGATCAAGTCCGCTTGTTGCCTGACGCAAAAGTGAGCTTCACCGAGAGGATACATGGCGTGCAGACGTACAGCCTCATGCGGAGCAGCAGCTTGCGGTTCGCGACCTGCATGGTCTCGCCGGAGCTAATCGCGCGCGCAAACAACGCACTGCGCTGGTCCGTTTCCTTCGCCTTCAGTATCTGCATCGCGACGTCAGCACTCAAGCGACGGCGACGGGCATGGCGGGGCGCACCTTGTTCTGCCTGTCAACACGCGCCTGGATCTCGCCCGCCTGGATGAGCGCGACGACCTGACGCTCGAGCTCCTGGACGGTCCAGCCGAACGCGGTACTCATGCGCTCTAGCTTAATCGACGCGAAGGGTTGGAAGTACTGCACGAGCGCGCGGCTCCGGATGAGGTTCGTCAGGTTCGCCATGTGGTTCGTGAGGTGCACGTCGAGCGTGTGGCGCGTCTAGGAGGTGCACTCAGTACATGGTATCGATTAGGGAGGACGCGGGGCACGCACGGAGTAGCGTTCGAGGATCTCGAGCATGAGCTTGAAGCGGTTGCCCATGTAGGACTCGAGCAGCTCGCGCACGTACGGCTCCTGCTCGATGTACACGCCGAAGTTGTCGTTGTCGAGGATCTGCGTGCGGATCTGCTGCCGGGTGAACGTCGACAGCGCGCAGAGCGTCGTGTAGATCGCGACGTCGCCCGCCGCCATGAGCTGTCGCCGTCCCGCGTCAGTATAATGTCATCTCGACCCGCCAGCTACTTCCAGAAAGCGTACTCACCCTGCCGGCCCAGTCGCCTAGAGACTTGACGGAGCCAACCTTGAGGAAGGCTTGGGCGGCCTTCTCGTAGTTCCCTTGGCCGAGGTAGGACAGTGCGATACTGACGTCGAGCTTGCTCTGCACCTTCTCCCGCTCCGCTGCGCCCTTGTCTTTGCCTGTGGCGGCTGAAGCGGGTGCGGTGGGACCGGGACCTGGGGCGCGCGCGGCACTTGAAGTGGCGTCCAGTGCGGCGTCGGCTTTGAATACGTATGTAGACATGTGTGCGTAGTTCCGGTGCTCGATGAGGAGCTGTTCGTGGTATTAGCGTCAAGGAATAGCGCTGACAGTGGATATTATACAGTCATTTGCATAATGGCACAACAGCAAGCTTGGTCGGCCCTCTTTGGCTGGCCCCGACGCACCACCGGAGCTGGTCAGTCCCGTTGTGCGCAGAGTAGCCCATGACAATCTCTCCTCAGCCACGGGCACGAAACTCACACACGACACTTAGCCTGCATCCACGCCACAGCGTATGAAGTGTAATCAGCAAGACACCAGGTATCCCGAACATTCCGGACGAGGAGCCCAGGTACTGTGGTCGTTCTGCCGATGTGTGCCGTAGCAGAAGTGGGCAGGGAGTCAGAACACCCTATGCTGGTAAACGCAACGCGACACCCATTATGCAAGCAACTGTAAGTGCACACAACAAACGCCAGCCGCACGCTGAACGGAGAGCGCATCAGCTGGTCCGAGACAGTCGTAAGCCGCTCGGACAAGTCGAGCCCTCATCTCTTGTGCTCAGCCGTACAGGTTTGCTAGTGGTAGCGTGAGAAACCCGTAGTAAGACCACTCACCTCGAGGACCGAGAGACACATTTCAAGGACATGCTGGCTCGTCGTACAGTACTCACGCGACTTCGTGTAGTGCTTCAGCGCAGCGGCGTGGTCCCCAGAGTTCCGATAGAAATCACCTAGATCCCGGTATGCCATCTAAAACGACTCGTCCTTAAGTACCAAGTTGGTCCATGGCACGACAACGCACGCACCCGGATACTTTCTTTGATCATGTTACTCGAGTATGTCTTGAGCTCGGTATCCAGTCTGATGCGCAGCACCTGATTCTTCTGCGTCGTCTCATCCAGCCACTCTTGGTTGAGATTGTGGACATCGGAGATGGGCGGAATTTCGCCGCTGGAAGTGACTGCAGTCTGCTCGTAGGTGGTTATGAGAGTGCGGTACAGGGTTGTGTCGTTCATCTGGAGCACCAGATCAAGCGCGGCGCGGAAGGCTTGCAAGGCCAAGGCTGGACATAGGGAGATGACTTGTATGTACCGCTCGACAGCAGATCGCCCTGGCAGCAGGGATTTCAGTGTACTGCTCATCTACTGAATGCACTACCCTCACCCGAGTACCCTGAACTGATTATCTCGAGGTCGAATGGATGCACATCGTCCGCCGGCAGAGTTGCAGGCCGCTTTCCAGCTACCTTTACTGACTCGTATTGCTGCTCGTTTTCGTCTATGATGTCGATATCCATGGTGTGAGAGTCGAAAGAGATGACTGTCGGGGCACAAGCTCAAGCTGAGTCGCAGCCGCCACAGACGCGCCAGTCCACAACGAGCCCGAGGACGCATGGCAGGAGCAACGCTGCTCTTGGACATCAAAGCCGCATACGCTACCGTGGGCATTTGGCACAGTGGTAGCGCGCACGCTTCGCATCTTTGGTATTTGGGGTAATGCTTGCGTGAGGTCCAGGGTTCAATCCCCTGAATGTCCATATTGTTTTTCTTTTGTCTTCAAATGCTTCTCAAGGATGTTGATTCCTCGACCTTCTCGGTCCTCAGTGCTGATGTGCGCTCAAATGTTTTTTTTCGCTCAAGTGCTTTCTTGTTAAGTGCGCGGACTTATCAATCTGACTTTCACCAGTACTTTATCAGCGGATATCCGCGCATGCTTCGGGATGCCAAATCGCATATACACGACATGTACTTCCCATAGGTCCGTATGTTCTGCGACGGCTATCTTAAGCCTGGATCACATCCGCTGCGTTCATCAAGCGTTCATTGTACAGGCTTGGCGATCCGCGTGTTGAACTCGTCCCGTTACGAATTTCGTGGTCACTCCCAGGTCCGAGTCTCTGAGACCATGCCCACCGAGTGACGTCGATCCGCTGCATTGCACAAATGACCACCCAAGGCGTGTACCTCTATTAGCAAACCGACCCATACGCATGGCTTCTGCCGCCGCGGCGATGGCTCGTCGCCCAGAGATTTCTAGGGGTATTGGCTGTCGACAGTTACCGTTCTCGCTAGTAACCCACTGTCGTCGGCTGTGGCTGCAACCACAAAGAACTAGGAAGGATGCTTTCCCTGCGCGTTCTCCTAGCATTCTTATTGGTGGGCCTTCATGTTATGCGAGTGCTGGACGGTGGACAGACGAATTGGAGGTGGGCAATACATGTACCATCCAGCCATTGGGAGAGGGACAGGACGATACAGACCAGGTCTGTCTAACTTCGCCAAGGGTGCGAACCATTACGTGACTACTTTGAACATTCGTGGACAGATTGAGGCTGCCATTGCGCGATGTGGCCATTACGGAACGACAGTCATCTCCGAGGGGGTCTACAATGTGACGAGGTAAGTGTGCTCGACGCTACTATCGACTCATAGCGGACTCACCAATGTACAGGAAGATGATGTGGGACCTGGTCGAGGCCAGGGTGGACCTGCATGGTTATCTGAATGTGCGCATTGACGTCACGCTGCTCGCCGCTCGCTGACCTGGAACCACAGTTCACAGCAAATCTGCCGTACTGGATCAACGCAGAAAACACATATCGTGTCGTGTACATCCAGGTGATCCAGTATACCGCATCAGGCAGGGAGCTCTTGCTGATAGTCTCTCTGCAGGACCAAGCATCGTGGTTCGTTGTCACAGGGCGCGACTTCACTCTCGATGCGCATAACACCGGTGGGATCATTGGCAACGGGCAGTACTGGTGGAACTGGTACGGCACCACTAGCCGGCTCGGCGGCGACGGGCGGCCTATCGCCTTCACGCTCTGGCGCGTCCTGAGAGGCGTCATCAAGGACTTCCGGATCGAGGGCCAGCCATTCTGGTGCAATACGGTCGCCGAGTCCAAGGACGTGGTATATGACGGGATGTATTGCAACGCGACGAACACAAATCCAGAGTACTGTGGGTACAAGTGAGCAACATTCGGATAGTGCTGCAGTTGATATAGCTTACATGCGTGCGGTAGCGTCGTCCCGAACACGGACGGTGAGTTCGGTCTCTGGACATGCGACGATGCCCCGGGTCTGACCTGGGCGTAGGTATCGATACGTTCAGAGTGGACAACGTCACGATGCTCAACTGGGATGTAAGTTCTGAATACCAGACATCGACTGGTAGTCCTGGTGGTCCTAACAAATTGAATAGATGACGTTAGGAGATGACTGTCTTGCGATCAAGGGTGTAGGCAGCCTTACCCACAGCTCGCAAAACGAAGCCTGACGGAACCATATAGAACTCCACAAATCTCTACGCTCAGAACATCACATGCCACGGCGGCAACGGGATCGCTGTTGGTTCCCTTGGGCAATATGCAAATCTCGCACGTACCAAGATTAAACGACCTCACTCGACGAAGGATCACTGACGCTGTGAGATGCAGTTTGACCGTGTCGAGAATGTGACTCTGGAAGACATTCGTGTAAGCAAATGTGTACAACAATTGACTCACGTTGATGTCGTACTGTAGACGGTACATAGTCACTGTCCGTATATGGATAACTGTCTTGATATCGTACACGTGGCTACTGAACGCTTGCAAGTGAACCGCTGTGTCGCCATCCGGCGCTTGCCGGTGGGTGAATCGGTTGCCACCTTGCTGCCGCATGCGCGCAGCTTCCGAGGTATGTGCATTACGGGAAGACAAGCCGTCTGGCTTGTCGAAATCACAGATGTTTCGAGCTTTGAAGAAGGGGTCAATCTTCGAGATGTATCTTTTCTCACCCGGCGACGGCACTCTGCCAACTCGTATCGTAGTATTGAACGTCCCTCGATTCGAGTGGCATTCCAGGTAAGTGCAGAAATTTGCGATGTAGAGAGAAGCTGTATCAGACGACATCATGACACGACCTTTGCAGGCCGGTCAATACTTGTTCGGACTCGCCAGTGGGCTCGTAGTACGAGGGTCCTCGACCTGCTTCACGGTGAATGTGTACTCGCCGCGTACGCTCTGTGGCTGCGCGGCGTGGACGGTGCTGTTTTTTGTACACCATATACGGCGTGCGTTGTTCTCGCATAGACGCTGATCGTACTGCCCAGCCCACACACCTTTATGTAAATGGATCTGGAGCAGAGGGTTAGGTATTATATGTGACTCGTGGTCCTCTTACTCAAAGAAGGCGCAGATGGATTGACGATGTCGCATTCACAGAGGACCTCAGGGTAGGGTACCGCTGCGTGTTAGTACTTACTGGCCTCTGTACAGTGCGCACGCCACGAGGAAGAGCGATACGAGAAGCCGCCCTCGAACCTCCTCGAACCGCACCGAGACCGGCTCACTAGCTAGTAGCCACTCGTGCGGTGGGCACGGCTCCACGTTCTCGCTAGCTGGCCGGGATAATGGGCAGCGTGTTGATGGCTGGTCGACCATATGCGGCGGACAATGGAAGATCGACTGACCAATCACAGACGTGCGAAGCATGGCCGAAGCACCGCCGCCCCGATACCTCATTAGCCACGCGTTGGTGAGCCTTTCTCTCTCATACCGCCAGCTTGACGTGGACTGTCCATCGCACCGTGACTGCCATCGACCTACATTCAACCGCCGCAATCGCGCTCAGAAACTCTACAATCAGCCAAGACGTCATGGTCCAAGTTCACAAGGCCACAAACAAAGAGGTTGAGAAGTGGGATGTCATAGTGCCCGAAGAGGTATGTCTTGCGTAGCTTGAGCCCTTTTGTGCCACTGACGCAGAGCGTAATAGGCGGCTCGCGGGATCTATGACCACAAGAAGGAAGCACGGAGAGTCTCTCAGAGCAAGACGATAGGTTCGGGCAAGGCGCCCCAGCTGACGCAGTGCGCGACACCCGTGCCCACCACGCCCTCTAGTCGCAAGCGGCGAGCAACGGTCGCCAGTGGCGGCATTGAAGACGCTGTGAACCAATCAGCTACGAGTAACAAGCGATCGAAGTACAAACGGGAGAGCGCTGCCAGCGCTGCTCGGATCGAAAGGTCGTGGGGCGGACCAGTCTCTGGAACGACTCTAGAGCCACCGGCAGTGTATACGCTCGCGTCGAACGCAACTAGTCATAATCTCGACGATTCGCAACGGCAACTACGCAGCTTCAAACTTCCGCCGCCTCCCCGCGGCCATACTGCAGGAGGTAGTAGTTCAACTGCTCCGGAGCAAGTCCCCACGTATAGGCATGCTGAGGAGAAACAGTGTACTCAGCCTGTGCCAAGTCTCAGGAACCTGGCCTTCCCCGGAGTCGGACTCCAGGACTCCGTGGATCCTATCCCTCAACCTCACCCCACTGATGATCCGCTGCCCACTTCGCGGCCGTGGCTATTACCTGCCATTGACATCGCCGGCTCTGAGTGGCAACGGCCTGAAGTCCCACGTGCTATTAAGCCACTCCCTCGCTGGGCGAGGATCTCTACTGGCACAACGAGCGCACAAGTGCACCCTCAAACCACGCCGTCACCGGGTTCTGTCAACAAAGGAGAATCACTCACTATGGGTATCGCGCCAGGTGCGGTCCCATCGGCAGTACCGTCGTGGTCGATGGCAACCCCGGACTACGTGAATCCACACACAGCAGGTGACTTACCAGGGTGGCACTCGTCCGTCTCGAGCGAGGGGCTGTCTCAATTTCCCCCGCCGATATTCACTGCCGAGCCAAGCGACGCTGCGACCGGGAGCAGCCCGTTGGAACATCAGTCACCTTCTATGCCATCGGCGGACTCGGATGGATATACGTCCACCGGATACGGCACACCCGCGTCCAGTAATCCAGCCATTAGTGACACCGACGATGACGATGGGGACTCGGAACCTTTCGAGCCGTCGGGCAAGGATCCCACATTCTGGCGCTGGATGGATGCTGTCTATGTGCGACTGGGTGAGAAGCTGGAGACGCACTATCAGCCGAGGCCTCAGGCGCCAGGCAAAGTTGAACAATTACTCATAACTGACATTGACTATTGACGTCAATAGTCTCTGACATACGTTCAGACCAAGATACACCTTGCGATTACAGCGAGTTTCATCCATACTAGTAAATCTCTTGACTGCATGTTATTGGGTTTGATAACTGTAGATGAATACAGTGACTGCATTACGAGACGAGCGTGGACCAACGTAAAAGCGACTCGGACACAGGATCTTACCTATCATACTCGAGCCTCCTTGTTCGTGCAGGTAATAATGAGCTTCTGATAGAACAGCTTTTGTCTGATCGCTGGTCGCCGCATAACGAATACATCATGGCGCGTGTGACCTGACTTCGTCAGTAGTGAATGTGTTGCCTTCCAGGATAAGAGACTGGCATGTTATGAGTGAATACGCAAAGTTGAATAATCACTCATAACAAACCAGGGTCTCATCCCCTGGGGTTGCCGGATAATGAAAAGGGAGCATTCTTTGTACGGATACAACTGTTCTCGAGTCGCGCCTGACAGTAAACATAGCGATGGAGATCCCAGAAGTAACGTCACTCACGTGTACTCATACAGGCGACACGGAGATGAGCGACTGAAGAAGAAGGCCTGAGGTGCGCGTCTCCTGGTACCTGGTCACTGGGTAGTCGCTGGTCCCACTGAAAGAGAAGTCGAAATAGGATGCCGAAGGCAGGAGGATCGAAGGGGAGACCGACAGCAGTGAGACATGGGCCGTTGGACGCCGGAGAGAAGCGAGCGCCACACATCACGGACTCGTGCGCGACAGACATGCTACCGTACATTAGCTTGCGGCGGGAGATGCGACGACTCTTACGGAGGGCGAGAGTCATCCGTATGAACCGACGGCGTGTGGTGATCGTCACCATATGTCGTCCTCTGTAGGTCCCTGCAAACCGGAAGGTACGTCAGTGGCGATGAAGGGGGAGAAGGAACTCGAAGTATCGCACACCAGAGCTGACCGAGACTCGCAGTGGCATGAAATACGAATGACTATGCATCAAGTGTGTTCATGCCATGTCAAGGTAATGAAAATCATTAAAACCAAGGATCGCTGCGAGTAATAGTCATTTCTGGGCCGTATGATTCAAGCCGAATACGGAGTCGGACTGTCGAGACGAGACAGTGAAGGAGATTCTTGGGGAATATCTGCGAAGGACCTGGTGTCACTGAGCGTATTGGCCACAAGCTGATATGTCCACGTATCTCGGATGAGAGCTTGTAACTCAGGAGGTGTGCTTGATCTTCAGACAGCGGCACGGCAAGTTACGAGTGATTACTCACGCAGCAGGTGTAATCACTCATCACGAATAAGCGTCCAGTCTCCTCACATATTCTTGAGCGACCTTGCCACGCGCGGGAGGTGTGCACATATCAAACCCGTCGGAGGTACACTGATACGTAGAATCGAGCGTGGTCCGCCACAGATATCGCCTTGAGAACACGAGCTGTCAACGCGGCTGGTGGTAAATCTGTGGGCGAACTGGTGGGAAGCTCGAAGAGGGGAATGAGAACTGTGATGGCTATAGGGACCGGTTACCTACTTATATATACTTTGAGTCGGCCATCCGCATCGATGATCCGGATTGATCAGTAATCCATGTTCCACGACAGCCACGCGCTGAAAGAAAGCGGTTAAAGCGCTCGACACACGGTGTGCAATCTGGATGATCCTTGACATCGATGTTGCGGATGTTAAGGACATTGATATTGACGACGCCGTCATATTGAGGTCGGGCCCGGTCCGTTTGCCTCGTCCGAACGTCGAACCATACAACAAGGATACAAAAAGGTCACACAGGGTACTTGGCAAATTGAGGTCAGCGTCTGAAGCTGCAGAGGGACTAAATCAAGTGGCATTCACCTCGTTTCTCGCTCAGAGTGACCGAGTCGTGATGCCGTAGCCTCACCACCCAAGCAAATGTCCGCATAGCTACATAACAGACGCAGTATATGAGGACACCATCATTAACTCTGCTGGTGCGACCGCGTCCTCAGGCTCCGGCTCCAGAAGTTCTTGCTCCTTCCCGATTGTATCCTTTGCGCGGTCAACCCACCGATCAAAGTGGCTGCAGTCTGTCGATGTCATCGGTCGCATTGCCCGAACAACACTGACCGACACGTCGTCGTTGTATAACCGCTCGACGTCGCCCGGGCCACGCAGAGTCTTGAGGAGGTTGTCCAGCACATCCGCCTCGCCCCGTTGGACGACTCCGAATGTCGATGGACCCGATCCGGCGCACCAGATGTCATATGCAGTGAACCTAGCCGGCCTTATACTGCTAGTCGACGCACGCTGCCATCGCGACGCGGCTGTCACAGACGACTCGCGCGACGCAAGCGCGAAGACGATGCGTAGAACCGGTGGCGGATCCTTCACACCGCTGTCGAAGACGCCGCATCTGTACGGGTCCATGCTGGCGAACAAGACAGGGTCCACCTTCGCCGTACATCGTGTATCGTTCTTCACCTGGATCATGATGGCGGACACCTTCTCTCGCACCAGTACAGTACCGAACAGACACGGGATGATGATGTCGATGCCGCCCTGGCTGTCCGCGCAGATGAACGCCGCGCCGCGTGACATGGCGAGTCTCAGGTATCTCTGGTTCACCATGTCGGAGCTGGCGGCCTTGATAAAGTGGTTGAAGTAGACAAAACAGTCCTTGAAGGCGGTTTCCAGCGGTACGCCGGCGTCTTCGGGCTTGTGATACTCGGCGGGGATGATGTCGTGACAAGGCTTTGCTAGGAGTGCCCTCAGGAACTGCGTCACGGTGACAATTCGACGCTTCCGAACGCCATCGTATCTAAGATCCTCGTCGTCTTCAGTGTCGTCCGTCCCGGGCGATAGATCGCCGTGGGCGAGGGGGAAGGTCGTCGCACGATCGCGAGCATCAAGGAGCAGGACAGCAGCGACCGTTTCTCCCCGTGTACCCAAATCCAGGTGAGAGTGACTGAGATGATACGAGAGTGCGGGTATTGGCTCCAGAAGCCTTGGCGCGTCCGTCGTTTGAGCGGGACTCATGACCGCCTCGCCATTGGACCACCGCTTGCGAGCCAGGACCATATAGGCAGCCTCCGCAAGCAACGGCTCGGACGGACAGGCCATGACCGCACCCGCAAACCGGCGGCCAGCGTAAAGCAACGAACGCAGGTGCCTCGCCACCAGGATCCGTTCATTCTCGAGGTCGGCCGGAACATAGGCCTTGAAGTCGATTGGAATACGTACACCAATACACGCCAGCGACTGGGCTGATGTCAGGAGCTCGGGGTCGGCTTCTGAGTACAATAGCTTGATCTTCGCAAAGTCGACGACATTTTTTCGAAGTGCCTCGCTACCAGCGTCGTACATCGCGCCGAATCTACACCACAGCGTAAGTATGACGAGTCCTCGATGGTGTGCCACTCACAATGGTCGGCCCAGGTGCACCATGTGGTGTGTGGATGCGACGCGCTTCAGAGTCCAGCCCGACTCGTGTATGCGGTCGGCCATGATGTCGAAAGGGGTGAGGACGAAGGGTGGGAACAGATCCTTCTCTTGAGCAATGAACCGAGCTGACATCTCCTGCCGACGGAGTGGCGCTGCTTGTCCAATATTGCTGGCAGCAGATACGAGAAGAGTGAACACTGGGAGGTCGACGATCTTGTGGAGGACATTTTGCAGTGCCGTGAATGGTGTCCAGCTGTAGCAGCCTGCCAGGGGCTCGCTGAGCATATGAGACTCGTCGAGGCATAGCATCACAAGCGGCTCATCACGACTGGCCTTGACGGGATATAGGAAGTCGACCAACTGCTGTACGCTGGTGTGGAGACCCTCGCCCTGCGGATTGACTACATTCTCTCAGCAATTTGTACGCAACAAGAGACGGAGAACACTGACTCGTCCTAACATTCTTCGGCAGAAACCAGATGAGATTGTGACACAGGCAATAAAGAGAGGCGTGCTCACATTCTTCGCTCCTTCGATCACGGACTGATAGAATGCCACTCTGTACTCGCCGTATATATCAAACTGCATTCCATCGTTCATCCTTCTCCTGAACTCAGTGGCAAATCGTGCCACGCGCCCCGAATGGCCTCCGAGCCGGTCGCCAATGCTTCACGCGTATTGTCAGCTCCGTTAAACGATCAGTACGCAGAGCATACCGTCAGGCGCAGACCCAATGTCTTGGTCAATGCTCTTCAACGGTCCAGGACAGTTGCAAAGAGCGAATGAATGAAAGCTTGCACCCTGTGCTCGTAATGCTGCTGATTATCCGCGCGTGTAGAGAACCAGTAACGGGCTTCAACGTCC
>NW_025955546.1:0-21373 GCF_022376445.1 Fomitopsis serialis
CACACGACCGCCAGATTACTTCGCCGAGATGGTTAAGTCGGACGCCCACATGGAGCGCATCCGGCAACGTCTGCTCGACGAGGGCGCGTCGATCAAGCGGAGCGAGGAGAAGCGGAAGGAGGGAAGGGAAGAAGTACGGGAAGCAGGTGCAGATGGAGAAGCTGCAGGAGCGGGAGCGGAGCAAGAAGGATATGGAGGAGCGGCTCAAGGTCTTAAGCGAAGTGCGTATTTCGTGCCATAATCCTGCGACTAGCTCTCAGTCTTCTCATACGACCTCTAGAACGCAAGGGCGCACTCGACAACCCGCAGGAAGACGACGGCGGTTTCGATGTCGCAGTGGAGGACGCCATCTCCGACCGCCCTGCAAAACGCACAAAGGGCGCCGGCCCTGGAGGCAAGAAGTTGCCCCGGCAAGCGCGAGACCAGAAGTTTGGTTTCGGTGGGTCCAGGAAACATGCGAAGCAGAATACGAAGGCCTCCACGGATAACTTCGATGCTAGTAGTGCAGGTCGCGGGAACGTGAGGGGTGGGAAGGGCGCGAAGGGCGCTGCAAAAAGACCTGGTAAAGGTAGACGCATGGCTGCTCGCAGTCGCTCGTAGTGTGTTTGCCCCTGGTCATTCTCTGGATCCATCACTTCTTTTGCCCGGACTTTCTCGTATGGATGTGCGATATGCGTGGCTCCGTTCCCAATCTCGCTGAAAGTTGCCGGTCAAAGACCCAGCGCGCATATCTCACTAATGCTTGAACATCTCCATCTGACTCTTGGATCGGTGGGACGACTAGCAGCGTACCGGTGCGCTTGTCGTGACTTACAGTACTAGTCATCTCTGCCCGTTGTGGTGACAGTGAAGTAATTCGGAGGCCAGCCACGCAATGCCGTGGGACGCAATATGTTAGGGGAAGGCCTTTACTGCCTCAGCAATTGGGCCCATACCCTTCTGGGCGATGTAGAGAGTACCCTTACCGACGAATAGGATCTCAAACTCTATGCGGACAAACTCCTCGGCACCGGTACTATTCCACTGCCTGAATGTGAGATAGACAACTCCAGTAAGATCGCGAGAGCACAGTTGTTTGGGTAGAGGGTTCATCCCAGGGTGGCCAAGTCGAGTACTCATCTTGATGCACACGCTGGTACTAAACGGGAGGCTCAGCTATTGTGACTGTCAAATGTACAGTATACGTACATGCAGTACTTGCTAATAGGTCTGTCTTGTTGAAGCTTGAAGCTTGAAGCCGGACGATATGTATGAACGAGCTCGAGATTCTCACACAAACGTAGGCTTTCGAGAAGGTGCTACCGGCCCCCCGATATCCGGGCCGACGTCTCGCGGGACCACTGCGCAAGCTCCCAATCTACCTCCCTCTCCTCGACCACCATCTCGTTCAACCTACACCGCCTGCCGTAACTGCTTTTCAACATGTCCAGTGTCTCGCCTCCACCTTTCACCAACGGGTACGCCTCTCCAGCCCCCTATCTCGCGGCGTCTCCTCCACCAGCGAAACCTACTGCACACCCGAAACCCAAACCTGTTAATGTATTCTCTAACGATGGCTCGTTCTTGGAGCGTTTCCAGCGTATAAAGCAGGTGAGATCCTTGACTGATATGCATCGTTACTTATCCTGACCTTGGAAATTCGTGCTTAGGATGAGGAAGAAAAGAAGAAACAAGAAGAGAGCCTAGCCAAGTGAGTCTGCGACGTCAGACATCTCATCGCTGAGGATAATGCTGACTTGTGTTCCTCACACAGGAAACGGGACTTCAATGAGCGCTTTGTATGTCCACTACCCCTCTTTTTGTATGACCCACGCCTCACATATACATGCAGAAAAGACGGGGCAAGCGCCGTTCTTCTGATGCTACGAACTCAGAACCTGCCACAGAACACACCGCGAAGAAACTGAAGGTGGACGCACCTATAAGTGAGTACCTCATGCGGGCTATCTTGTGCTGCTGAATCCCTAGCCTCCGTAGACCAGTACGAGAAGGAGGTGAAGAGCTACACCGCGAGCCTGAAGGACAACGGGGCTGGTGTACGGCCATTAGTGAAATGACGAAACAACGCACCATGAGTGTCGACAGCTACCATTCCACTCGCATATTGCGTCCACACAGATGGGCTCTTCTATGTCTAAACATATCCAGCAATTGTACTATACGCATGTCTCAGCCAGCATTCGCAATGCATATCAGACCTTCAATGTGCTACACATACATATCATGCGTGCATCTTACGACAAACAGGACATTCGACGTGTTGCACAACATAGCCATTAAGGTCGACTCGGTATCGCCACGCAGGTGCATTGCACCGGATAGACAGACAATTTGGGGTCAAACGATGCGTGCTCAGGGTGCTCACAAGAATCATCCGCATGTTCCTATAGCGCGACCTTTGCTTGTTAAGCTACTCGGTCGATAAGACTGTGACCTGCGATAGGGCGTGGCTCGAGAGGACTTCTCAGGGCAGCGAATGCCGAAGGCGTCGTCACGAAGCATCCCTCGGTCGTACGATACGCATTGGAGTCTCGCTAGACGGGAATGTCTATTTCGCTGCCTTTTTACTCTCCATGAAGAGCACCCGTGCCTTGACTGATGTGACAAAGGCTGAGCAAACCAATTCAGACAGCGTAGCAAAGCATACGCGCACCTTTTGGATCATATTTGACAGCGGAGAGCTTGGGTCCTACTCGCAGTCGTTGTGTGGTGTAAAAGTAACCAGTTTTGGCCGAAGAGACCATCCGGACAATGGCTGTCCTACATACTCCAAGCTTCAGCCAACAAGCAAGGAGCCAGCAAAGCACAAGACGCCTACCGTGCCTTCGACTTGGCCGCCATGACCGTCAGCGACAACTCCGGTTCCGGACGCGCGAGAACTGTCACGCCAGATCGGCTACGGCACGTGGACGTGACACGCTCGCGGGATGTCACAGTCGCGTCCATCTTGCTGTGGCCGCCACAGGCGTGCCTTCGCAACCCTTCACAGTCACCCACCTGTCCCCCCTTGTCCCCCCTTCTCCTAGGCGTGCATAACACACACAGCCCCCAGATCTCGACGCGTCGACCTACCCGACGGGTTTACACGGTGGCTGGAGACCTCCCCTTTGTCACAGCACAGACCGGTGGCCCCTGTTCGCTCAGGTAGACGAAATCTCATTTACGTAGGCGCATACACCCCGGATAGCTGATTCCCAGGTATACTCACAGAGAAACAACACAGAATTGAAGCCACTTCGAATATTGATGCGACGCCACAATGCCTCCGGGGACACCGTACGGCTCGTTCGTTAAGAACTACCGAATTCGCGTCGACGATTTCGCTGGGACGACGGAGAAGGTCGCACTGCACCTTCTGTCACACACGCATACAGACCACTTGACTGGGCTATCCGCTCAGTCATTCGGGCAGGTGGTCGTGTGCTCGCACGATGCGAAAGAAATGCTACTGCGACACGAAGTGTACAACGAGCGCGCTCTGAAGGATATGGACTTGCGAGCCGAGAAGATCAGAACATTCAAGCACCTGAAGGTAGAACCGAGGAGGTTTCAAGACGGTACGGTCTACTACACAGGCTCAAGGGACCTCCTGGTCAGTGCTTCCTATAATCCGCGAGCGGCCAGATCCAATAGTATTGCTCTGGCCGAATGTGTGGCTGTGATGGCTTACCGATGTATGTACTCACAGAGAGCAGTGCCCTTAAACACACCCACCGAGATCAGATTCAGCGACGATGAAGTCATCGTTGTGACCTTGTTCGACGCAAATCACTGTCCAGGTGCAGTCATGTATGTCAGCACGTAGACCCGACAGTCTAGCCACTCACGAGCTCGCATTAGGTTTCTCATTCAAGGCGACAAAGGCACGGTCCTGCACACCGGTGACTTCCGGGCGGAACCGTGGTTCCTGGAGTCATTGACGAGGAATCCGCTCCTCCAGCCCTTTCTGGCGATGCCGGACGGAATGCCGGGAGAAGCAGGAACAAGAAGGAGGTCGAGCGTGGTCTGTCAGACACTTGATGCGATTCATCTAGACACCGCATGTCTCCTGAGTACGATCAATGTGCCCACGAAGGTGAGCAGACAATATGATCATGTCTCACCATCAGACTAATACAGGGGCTTAGGATGAAGCGACTTCGGGATTGGTCTCGCTGATGATGCTGCTTCCGTCGACGACACTGTTTTTCATCAATTCATGGACCTGGGGTTACGAAGACATTCTCAAAGCCGTCGCACGCGCGTTCGACAGTCAGGTCAGATGAACCACACCCGATAATGACATGCCACTCACACCAATGTGTGCAGATTCACGTCGACCGTTACAAGCACAGCGTGTATACGAGCATCACCGGCGACCCCTTTCTGAAGCATGTCATCACCACGGACGCATGCAGCACGCGGTTCCACGCCTGCGAACGTTTCAACCGGTGCGAACATGTCAGTGTCGACGGGAATGGCGGGCGCGCACCCACCGCTGCGGCTAATGCCGGGCCTAGCCTGAGCGGCACCGGGAAGCACGTCGTATACGTCAACCCAGTCACGATGGGTACCGCGGGGTGGGAGCTATATATGAAGGACACTAGAGAGAAGATTCAGTCCGGCGAAGTCATCAACCACTTGGTAAGTACACCTTGATATTTTGTTGCAGACACGCCTTACTGACGCTCTGCTGGTTACAGCTCGTTCCGCTCTCACGACATTCCCCTCTACCCGAGCTGCGAGCTTTCGTGTCCCTGTTCAAGCCCAAGGAGCTCATTCCCAACACCCTCGACCCGGTGCTAAAGGGCCTCGACTGGGCGTGCATGCCCGAGATGTTCTCCGGCTGCCTTTCCTCGGAAAGCTCTACGGCTTTCAGACCTGAAGCAGACTGTCATAGTGTCGATATGCGCGAGATGGCCCATGAGCTCTTCTCCAACGAAGATGCTGGAGCAGACGTCGCGCTCAAGAACCTGGAAGGCGACGGCGCGCGTGAGCTTGCCGACCGGTGGGCGGATAGTGGAAAGTTTAGGCGGAAGCTCGAGGTGATGCATCAGTACCTCAGAGGGAAGGATCACATGGTCGTGGAGCGGATCATGGAGGGAGGAAAGGATGTAGTTCTCGACTCCGAACCACCTTCATCGGACGCAGATTTTACCAAGCCGGTTGCCTCTGCGAACGAACAGCAACCTCTCAAACCGAAGCGGACCTTCGTAGGCCGCGCCACGGCTGAGGAGACAGCGCGAGCGATGGCGCGTTTGCGCTCGATGCCTCGTATCTTCACCGAGCCGGGCAGTGACGAAGACACCGAGGATGAGGACGCCGAAGAGCAGAGAGCAAGGACGGCTCACCAGTTGTTCGCTGCGCAAGCCGGCATCTACGATGATCCATTCGGGGCCTCTCTCCGAAGTTCATCGCCGCTCCTGTCCAGTCCGCGGGGTACGCCCAAGAAGCGAGTGAAGAACGAAGGCTCGCCTCATACTTCAATTGTTGCCCCCGCTGGACTTCTCGCGACACCCTCGTCAAAGGCCGGCTCGCAAGGTCATTCGTCGAGGACACCACGACGAACACGCCTTTCCCGACCTGATGGCCCCGTCCCTCCTGTCTTCCACAAGAAACATCCTCATACACCACCAAGCGGTCAACATAGCGTGTCCGCGAACACGATGGAACGACGATCCGTCGAACTAGCCACCCAGAGTCCTCGTAAGCGCAAGGAACCACCTTTGCCTACTTCCCTCACAGAGCCACGCACACCTTCCACATCTCACAACCGATATAAAGCACCAGTGACACCCACTTCTGCAGCTCGGCCCGTAAAGTCGCCTCGACACAGCCCCAATTCGCCCCTGACGAATAGACAAAACCTTACCGATCGCCCGCCTTGTTCATCTCCGACTCCTACAACCACAGTCAAACGACGTAAGCTAGAGACATCCGTCGACCACACAAGACTCGCAGCCTGCAGTTCGGTCAAGCCTAAATCGTACACAGCACTCACTATATCTCGGCAACCGACGAAGGACCCACTGCCTGCCCTCTTCCCTGCAGCACCGCAAGTCAAGACCAATGATGAATCGGAAGACGACTCCAGGCAATTCCGCAAGCTATCAGCGAAGAGTACGTTCATGTGTGAGCCTTCCGGCCAGGCGACATCTATCAACGACCCGCAAAAGGCAAAGAAGCTAGCATTGAGGCTTGAACGCGAAATCACAAAAGAGAAGCTCTTCCAGGCCCGGCCAGACCTTGCGACCAAAAGGTACATCGTCAAGCGTGAGCGCAGACTGTCTCGTGCACAACGTGAGCCGGGCGATGTGCGGCAAATACGTGGGCTACGGTCCGAAGCTACAGCGTGCACCGAAGAGGGCTTGAGCGTCCGTCGGTCTGCCAGCAAGTTGTACACGAGCACAACGCGAGTTTTGAACCAGCTACCATCGCAAGACCATGAAGCCGATGGCGCAGCTCAGATCAACAGAGAACGCAGCCGTTTACTAGCGGAACAGTTCAAGCAAGAGATCGCCAAGGGCAAGAGACCCGGCCTGGTCATTCCGCGAATGCAATGCCTTGAAAGTCAAGAGGAGACCTAGCCAACAGTGCACAAGGACGATTCTCCCAGTATTGTTATTCAATATGTATGCCTTAGTAGCGATCCTACTTACCGGCGCGACCGTAATGGTAGTACTTACGCATTCCTGTGGTAAGTTACTAAGTACTTATAGTGACCGTGACGTCACTCCATCCAGTCCGCTCGTGGCCGTGGGCCTATCCCGAATAGGAAAGAATTTACAACTCAAGTTCAACTTGGTGTAGTTCGACATGAACACAACTCTGCTCCATCCTACGAGGTCAATGGGCCTCAAAAATTGCCGATGTCTGCATCTATACGTCTTTCATGCCTCTCACCCGTTCGAGCACCCCCTAAACGGCCTCTGACACCTCGTAGAATAGTTCACAATCACTGCGATCATGATCAGGTTCAGGTTAGAAACTCACATTGGATACCGACGGGTGGTAGGAGAGCGATGTACGCTCACCAACCAAGTACACTACCGCTGGTGAAAGCCCGGGATGCGATGCTGCCAACACTCATCACTGCGGGTCCCATGTTCAGGCTTCAACCATCCTCAGAGACACCTTCGGTATGGCTCGCAATAGCTGCCTTCTTCGGCCTGCCCGCTGCGTTGTGGGCTTACAAGGTTGGTACATCGGTGGACAACCGTCTACTATGCAATACGATAACGTTGCTCTTCCGCAGTGCTTAATGATGGTGGTCTTTCAGCGCAAGATCATCTATATGGGTGAGGCTCTTCCTATACGCCGGATTTATTCGAGATTTGTCTCGAGGGGAAGTCTTACATCGCACTTAGGATATGTACCACCTGGTGCAAGGACAGAAGAATTAGGCGTTGAGACACCTGTGCCTAAGGGACTGAAGTGCGAAGAAATACGCATCCAAAGCGACAAAGGAGTCACCCTGTATGGAATTGACGTCCAGAAGGACGTCGAGCAACCATCGCCCGACTCTCGGCGGATAGTTGTCATTTATCTACAAGGTGGGTTCTGCAGGTTTAGTCACAATTCACGCGATTGACGTATGCTCCCGTTATAACTAGGTAATGCCGGGAACCCATTATCCCGGCTTCCCGTCTTCGAGACACTGCTTCATGGTGTACGACAGCCTGACAGGGCGACAAGACAACCTCCTCTCGATATCTCCATCGTCGCCGTCGCACCTCGTTCCTACTGGAAGTCATCCTCCCGTACTCCGACACAGCGTGGCCTCCTCGCCGACTACACCGCCGCGCTCTCCTACGCCACCCACCGCTATCCCGACTCGACCGTGGTCCTGTACGGCCACTCACTAGGCGGTGCCATCGCCGTCTGTCTCGCTGCATCGCTAGACGCAGATGACTACCCCACCGTCCACGGATTCATTCTCGAAAACCCATTCTCTTCCATAGGCGGCATGGTGCAGGCGCTGTACCCCCAACGATGGTTGCCGTATTGCTACTTGGCGCCGCTCGCGTTCGACAAATGGGACGCAGTAGCTTCCATCCGCGAGATGCGTCCACGGTCCCTTCTCGCACGAGTGTCGAGAGACGCGCTGGTCCTGCTCAGTGAGAAGGACGAGGTGGTGCCGACCTCGATGGGTATGGAGGTGTGCGAGGCCATGCAAGATAAACTGGTAGCAGAGAAAGGAGCTGCCTCCGCTGCGGACGGGTCGTGCCGACAAGTGATCATTCGCAACGCTCTACATGAACGTGCCTGGGTAGAACGACAGTGGGTCTCGGAGATGGGAGCGTATCTCAATGGCATCTCGAAGCGTGACAAGGCATCCTGATATCGACTAATGCTACAAAAGTAAGTTGTTGTATCCGAGAGTCCGGTGTAAGTAGAACAGAGTAGGTGGGTGGTGTACATGGCGTAGGCGCCTTCAACAATATATGTGTGGATCAGGAGCAATGCAGATGCGCAAAACGGAAGATGACAAGATCAGAGCGCCCCAGCCCACTGGATAAGAGCAGCCAAACGAGTATTTGTCTTGAGGTTCGGAAACGACGATAGGCAGCCATGGACCTGTTGGCAGAAGGATGTGTACTTCTCCCGCTTGTCTGAGTCTGCCGGCAAAGACTTGACGGACATTAATACGCATCCTCCATGTCAGTCGAATGATTCAGTCCTTACCTGATATATATTCTGCATAGTTGATAGCATCGTAAGCACAGATCCCACACATTTCTCCCGCATGGCGACAGTCTTCGGCTCCTGATCCTGGTTGGTTAGAAGATGATGCGATAGGTTCGCGACGACCTCTATCGTACCGTCAGCCAAGTTACATCACACACTAGAATAAAATCTTACTCTGTACAAAGGGCATCTGCTTGTTCACGAAGTCTTTCTTGGTGATCTTGTAATCTGCCGAGTCTGCGTCCAGCGAGCACGGCATGTCGTCCAGGAGGGGATGTCGTAGGCCATCGATCGAGCAGAGCAGAGACATGTACTCGTGCTCAATGGTGATCTTTGTTGCCACTAAACTCTGCATGAGAACGTCAAGAAATTGGAACTGGTACACCTGGACAATGTTCCGTGAGTATTGTACTGACGACATGGCCATGTCACTCGGACACTCACAAAGTATGCGGAAGGATCCAATCGGAGAACCATCAACATGAATCGCAGGCCGACACGACGACGCCAGGAATCGTCGCTGATCTTTTCCCAGGACTGCGGACCCAAAGTGAGATACCAAGACCAATCCTGGCGACAGGCTCAGTTCCTCTGACCACCGATGACCACCCATATACTCACCCTTTTGCCGTTTTGAACCAGCACGCTGGCACATCCGACCCAGCAATCCACCCACCTATCCGTCTCGTCGCTGTACTGTTCCAAGGACTCAGACTCATTGGGGCCGCTGAAGTGCCTCATCACGAGGCGATAGATCGTCTCGGCGATGTCTTGAACAATGATCTATCATACATGTGAGAGCACACCTCAAGTGGACCACGAAGGGATTTACCTCGCATACGGCTTCGTCATTCTGCTTTAACTCTTTTCCCTTCGCTGAGTTCTCGGGATCGAGTGCAGCGACAAGCTCTGGATCGTCCCAATTCATGTCTTCCACATCGAAGTACTCCTGACTTTCCTGACTATCCTCCGCCGTCTCAACCGATGGTCGTACCCGCCGTGGTGGAGGAAGAGCGGCTGCTCTAGCATCGAGGAATGATTGCACGAGCTTCCGTATCTCCCTCCCTGTTAGCACGTTGGCGCTGAGTTGCGTATCGAGGGAAAAGATACGCTTAACCCACGCTACAAATGGAGGTCATCAGCTATGGACCACAGAGAGCGCGGGGAGGGGTGGGGAGGAGGAGTACACTTACGGCCTCTCAACCAGGCAGGATCCGGATACTCTGACACAGTTTGGCCCGGGTTCATGACAGGGGTCTCGATGATGCGACGCGCACATCCGAGCAGTAGTTGGACACCCGTAGCTACTTGAATATCGCCGCGTGTTCGCACGTACTCGTCCACTAGGACGTTGGTCATATGAGCAAGCAAATCCCATATGTCTAGCAGAGGCAGACGTAGATGTCGCAGGAGGATGGCGAGGTGCATGAGGCCTCTGATGCATGCCCTACGTATTTCGTGATCGGCGTCCTCGAAGATGACATATCGCCGTACGGCAGTAAGGCAATGCTTGATGTTCCCCATGGATGGTTCGAGGTAGAAAGCAACGGCCACAGCGCTAAATCGATTGTACAACATGGATAGGTGTTGCGAAGTCGGTGGCTTGCCCTTGGTGAAAGGCACAGATCCGCGAGGGATGCAAAGGGATAGCAGCTTTTTCACCTTCGGTGATGGACCTACAGTACCATGATCTCCGTCGTTCCGCGGACGTGTATCACCCGCTGCCTTCACGACGAGCTTCAGTAGCAGGGTGTAGGCGGTATCACTGAGCTTGTTCTCGAATAGGAGGCTGATATCGCTGTGCCGAAGGAAACTCGGGAGTTCCGGAGTTTCGTCCGACAGGTTGGCAAAGTTGCGACTCTTGAATATTTCTAACAAGCGATTGAACAGCACGGTGGCATCGTCTAGCGACCACTTCCACTTGTGGGTGAGGACCAGGCATCGGGCCACCAATATGCGTGTGTATTTGTTCATTTGGCGTAACATACCCATCGAAAGAGATTGATCCCGAACGGCGTCTGTAGTTAACTCGACGCGATCGAGCGCCAGAGTGACAAACTGCCACGATGCAGGTATGCGAGGTGACGAAAGGGATGTCCCATGCACGGAGAATTGCGAGAGAGAACACAGGTTGAAGATGCCATGCCACAGCTTCTCACTAGCGTCGACCTTTGTGGCAGCGTTGTCCAGGAGTCCTTCATTGGAAATGAGTTCTTGTAAGATGCCCCAAAGAGAAACGAGACGATCGTTGGTGTCGAGATAGGCATCTCTAGCCGATACCCAAGTCTCAATGTAGTGGATCAAACATACCCACAGCTCGGCAATTCTTCTTGTGAAGGCTGGATCCACTCCATCCGGTAGGACGCTGCCGTCCACAAAAGGGATTAGCAGATTGTCGAAGCCCACGGCCCATAAGCGGGTCAGCAATCGTTTGCAATGAAGATTGACACTTGATCCTTCGACGTTTCCGTACTGTTTCACGCGATGGCATTCGAGTCGGGTCGTCGCTTCCAGTATGAACCATCGAATTTCCAACTCCAGAATACTCGGACGTTCGTCGTCTGGTAACACTTCCGTTGGTTCGTCAATAGTTTTGCACAGTTGATCGAGGTGCCTCTGCAGCGACACGTATAGCGCCACATAATCCTCTTCAGCAATGCAGCTCAAGAGCCAAGAGAGATGCTGCGCTGACGAGTGGAAGAGTAATTGCCATGATCGAGAGTCTTCTGCTATCGGTAGGTCTCTTTGAGAGAATGCGTCGCGCAGACGCTGACACGTCTTCTCCCAGACATTTTCGAGGTCCTGCACAGACATGGAAGGGCGGAGGTCGAGGTTGAGATAGGAAAATGGGGTCGGACGATGCACATCGCGCTCGGTAGTAATGAGTCCTACCAATTCGTAGAGACATCCTCGTTGGAGGTAGCAATCGGTTCCGAAGCTTCGACCAGCACCCAGATACGGTACGGCGCAGTCGAGCGTGATACGACGCGAAGGTAGTTTATGCTTGCTACCCGCCTCGACAGGGACTCGTGCATGCAATTGGTCTGCGTCATCACTCCAGTAGTCTTGTAGAGTACGCTCCTTGGCCGCCGCGGCTTTCGTCCCTCGAGACTTCGGTTTGGATGCAGCAGCCGAACCGTGATTTCGGCGAACGGGAGAGGCGGTATTGGTTGCGACTTGCTCCGCATCAATCGTCACGGGTGTCTTGTGTGCTCTCCCGGAGACAATCTGCCCGCCTTCGCCAGCAAACGCGAATGAGGTACCCTGGTCACGCGGCTCCTTGCCTTTGCGCTTCGCTTTTGCCTTGGAACGGCCGTCACCGGTCTGAATATGTTGCCTGACTAGTTCACAAAGCAGGTAAGGGTCGAAAATATCAGGAACATCACCAGAACTCACCGGGAACATCTTCAAACGGAGAGGCGCTTCGTGATCTTGAAGCACGCTCGAAAGAGAGAACCGTCTGACGACCTGAAGCATGCCTAGCTCCGGCCGTGACGACATGTAGCGTATTCGAGGAAATCTTTGCACCGCCGCGCGAACGACTTTTCCTCGTGCGGTTCTTCTTGTCATCGGAAACCTCGTGCGTGTCAGCATGCGATCGATGGGGTCCTGCTCCCAAACTGCTCCACCCGTAGGCCCGTTCCGACGAGATGACTGCTCGGGAACCCAAGATCTCCCTCAGCGGAAGCATACTGTCGAACCTCCCGTCCTGCACGTCGCTTGCTTTGACGGGGCCTGTCCATGTCTGACTCCGAGGTGGCATCTGGCGAGCCGACATCAGATTCAGCGTCCACTATCTCGACATCCGAGCTCTCCGAGTCTCCACGAATGTCGATAATTGCCCGTTCAGATACAGTCCGTCTGATGACCCTTGACTGACCAGGTCTTAACGGCTGTTCTTCCTCTCTATCCTCACTGTTACCGCGGATCGGCGGCGTAGCAGGGCGTCGCGGCCTGGATTCCTGTACGTTACGGAAGTGTTGATCTATCATGACTCGCGGCCACATATGACTCAAAGCTGTGCGGTCTTCGGACCGCATCTCGTTGACGAATGAATCATTGGTGCCAGAGTCACCGTCAAGATCGTCGACGGAGCGAGTAGGAGATGAGTGATGACCGTCAGAAACTATCATGACATCGGAGTCGGACGCTTCGGATGGTCGTGTGCTGTGAGGTGGTGACATGTCCACGACCACAGGCGTCGATGAGGGTGGAGGCATGGGGCTGCCAGCATGGTGGGGGAAGTCGTTATCGAGGTCAAGAGGATGCCATTGCATGTCCTGAAAGCTGGCATCGCCTGGGAAGGGGGAACTCGGGGGCGTCTGCAAGGGAAGCGACGCTGAGCTCTTCCGCCGTCGCCACGTCGGCGCGGGTTCGTCGATGTGTTCATCAGAGCTATCGTTGGGGGTGATCTTAGCGACCGGCTCCGCGTGTTCGTCTGACCTAGACTAACATTTTCTCTTGTCAGCTAGGATCGAATTGCGATGAGACATATCTACCTCAGTAGCAGCTCGCTCTGGAGTATCCGATTTGCGTGATATGTGCTTCCTCCTCATAGGGAATGGTCTTGCGCGCCTTCGACGAGGATTTGTTTCCTGTTTATCTGCAACATCATCGACGGCGCTGTCGTCGCTGCTAAACGTCTCGTTAAATGCGCTTGGCTGCCACCTTGTTCGCTGCGGCGGGTCCTTGGAATTATCCAATCTTGGTGATTGTTGCGCAGGCCCCGCGGCAGTCATTTGATTGCTTGGGCTCCTCCTATGCCGCGGTCGCCGCCTAGACGACCTTTCTTCCTCTCCTTCATCCGCATCAAATACCGACGCTACCTCACGACTCATACTTCGTGTTCTGCCCTCCCTTTGTCTCTGACTTTCGTCCTCCGCGTCCTGATCGTCCTCCTGCCCTGAATAGTCACCATCACTACCCTCGTCTCCTGAGCGCGCCGCGCTCCTACTGCGATGCCTGCTGCGGCGGCGAGGACTAATCACCTTGACGATGGCGTCTGGGTTTGAGCGCATCTGCTGCTTGTACAGGGCCTTGTCGTATGCGTAGGGGTTCTTCTGACGGGCAAGACGCGTGCGCAGCGAATAGCGCGCCTGCGCTTGTTCAGCAGCGATGTTCGCCAATTGCTCTTCTGGGATTTCGCCCACCGGTAGATGTACGGTCGAAGGACCCGCGACAGGAGATGAGGGTTTTGGGGAGAGACTCGCGCTCCTGGGTCTTGTTGGCGAGTGAATTGGCGTGAGCGGGGAGGAGTGTCGCGACGACTGAGATACTCTAGAAGACGCTGATGGAGAAGCGCAAGGTTGTACAGCGCGTCGGGGCGGTGTCCGAGGGAAACTTGGTGGGGGACTGAAGAGGGAGAGTGGGTCCGCTGAAGGGGATAGTGTCGGAGAAGGTGCATCAGGAATTAGTGGAAGAGAATCCTTGATGGAACGACCGGGGGAGAGACCGATTGAGTCTACAGCAAATGACGCGACGTGCGCATCAACTGCTCCCTCCTGCATGTCAATATGGTCTGTGTCGTATCCAGCAGCGATCAACGGGTCTTCATCGTCGGAATCAATGGCGGGTGTAGGAAGCAGCGAACTGGATGCGGGTGAAGAACTCTGCATGTGTTGGGGTGTGTGTCTGTCCCTGGGAGTAGGGGATGTAGCCGAGTTGCTCTGCGAGCGAGTCGGCGCAGCATTGATATTCGGCGGAGAGTACGGTCGCGATTGAGGTGAAGGTGAAGGTGAGGAATCGTATTCAGCGCATAAGCCCAGTGCGTGAGACAGCTGGAGAAGCGGGTCAATCGAGTCTGGGCATAGTCAAAGAGCTTCTCACCTTTCGACGCTTCCATGGCGAGCCAGGAACTCGTTGGATGCGAAAACAGCCCACACCCTCTGCACCCACACCGGGACCTCCACGCACATCTCCAAGAGCAACCATATCGGCATCTACGGTATGAGCGCGCAAGCGCAGCTGCTCGCGTCCTCTCCAGTAGGAAGGAGAACCGGCCTTGAACTCTTCCAACTCTTCAGGATCAGACGTTGGTACCGGTTCATCGTTGTCCATCTGCCATGGGCGTCGCCTGGGAGCGTTTGTCGATGACCAGACTGACAGAAACCTTCGTCCAGATAGAAAGTGCCAGAAAAGCCTCGAGATGCAGCGGCTCGCCGTTCGTCTGTGGTTTGTCTGGAATTTCGCAAGATGATAGCCGTCGACGGTCAGACCGGTCACAGTCGACTAGTAACTGGCATCCATGACCACGCGTTACCTTTATAATCACGTGTGCGTGACCGACCGCGTTGAGTCACGCTAGTAGTAGTTCCCGCTAAGTAAGTTATGAGATGTGTATATGAGTGTATTGATCAGCACAGCAGGTAGGATGCTTTGTCTTTGTACTCGGTATGATCAATGACGCTCGGTGTAAGCGATGGTTTGATTCGTACTACAGTTCGTCGTGCCATGACAGTCGTGGTTACATTTTACGGGAATAGCAACATCAGTTCGTTCAGTAGGCTAATTGCATCAGCCCGGAAAGTATCTGCAGTGATTTCGACCTCAGGTGCAGGATCGACGAAGGTCAACAACGGCGGTGCAGATGCATCGGAGCCCCATTGGTCCCAAGTGATGTCCGATAGCTTGCTGAGACCAGACTCAAGATCTGCCGGAGCATTGGGATTGAGATTCGTAGTGAAGAAGACTAAATGGTTGATGGTTGATAAACAAGTTGAATCAGCGTTAGCCAATGTTATTTAATGGATAAGAAACGTACTGAGCGCATCTGGTGCAATGTAATCGATAGAGGTAAAGAACTCCAGGAGATCGGTTGCATGCGCCGCTCCCAAGTAAGGCACCGTCACGCTGCCACGCTTGTAAACTAGAAAGACACAGGATGAGCATCCGAGAGCGTCAGTCAGAGGGGACGGTGACTGAACGATATGCCCATGCATCCTGGGTCTGCGATACTGTCTCCAAGAAGTAACGACGAGGTGCTTGCCATAACCAGTCGCCTTGGAAAGACGCAAGGCGCTTGAACTCCGGCCTATCTAGAAGTCAGTACGTGTTCACGGAACACAACGAGAACGTCGCACGTTAGTGCCCACAGCAAGCCGGTGTCATATGGCGCGCCCTGCATTCGGTGAGGGTTTCATCAAAGTTAAGGGGCGGGGCACGTACCTCGGAAATGTCGGAGGGGTATGCCTCTCCCAAATCTTCGATTTGTGAATCAGAAGCAATAGGGATGTAGCTAGAGTAGACGGTCAGAATCAATGCTGTCCAGATCCATGTCACATACTTAGACTGTACATATTCGAGGAACTCCTCATCCGTTCTACAGCTTCCTCGTCAGAACAGCACAAGCATCGGTGAGATGGCATACGTGATGTTAGTGTTGGCAAAAGAGAAGAGAGTTCCCTCGTCATAGCAGTCTCCGATGATGACCGGTACCTATGGTATGTAACATCCGTCACCGACTCCTTGACTAAAGCGCAATAACTCAGACTGGCCTACCTTAGCATACAACCCCTGCTGTATGTACTTCATCCCGCCGCGTAGAATGTATTGCCCGTCGATTCGCGGTTCCCAAGCCAGCGTCAGACTCTGGTAGCTGAAGAAGCTGGGGCTCAACGCGATCGCGGCTTGTAGTACCACATAATCTACGGCGCGAAGGCAGGCTAAAGTGTCGGCCTCTCCGGAGCAGCCCACATTTTCCACCAGTTGATCATAGTATTGTTGCCCTTCCGCGACAGTTCCCAAGGAGATCGGAGGTCCTGATTCCTAGAATGGGCATCAATGACTGCGAGGTAGCCAGCGAATGTGAGGGTAGTCTATACCATGACCCCGGCGCGGAACAGACCGCCCGTATCGCCGTCATTCCAAACCAGGTGAGCAGCGACAGAGTATGCGCCAGCACTTTCTCCCCAGCTGTGTGATGACGTCCAATGAGCTCAAGTGACGGCCGCGCCAAAAGCCAAAGTCTCAGAAGACCGCACCCACATTGTTACCTTCTCAGGGTCGCCTCCGAACTGCGAAATGTACTTGTTGACCCATTGTAACGCGAGCCGCTCTAGAAATCAGGCGATTGCGTGAGATTGAGTCCGATAGTCTACAGATCAGCTCCAGTACTCACGATCGCGAAGCCCGAGGTTAGTTGCGTTCGCATCCAGGACTTCTTGGCTGGCGAGGAATCCAAATGCTGTAACGTAGTCAGACATGAGAGCGCATCCGAGTTGGCATGTACTACATACCATTGACGCGGTAATTCAGGGCCACGAAGATGATCGGTTGACCGAGTGCGATGGATCTTTCCACGTACAGTGATCCATCGTACGTTGAAGCGTCTCCAATCTCGAATGCGCCTGCGACAGATTCGATTCAGTACAGGTTGCATGTCGCAAGAGCTCATGAGCCAGACCTCCGAAGATCCACTGCGGGTACTGAGTATCATGTAGTCGTGAAATACGTGGCGCGAAATACTCACGAATAACACAGGAAGGTTATCCCCGGCTGATGCTGTTGCTGGCTTGATCACGTTGAGGTTTAAGCCTGCAGAGAACGATAGTCAGTATTTTATGATCGTTCGAATGGTGGAAAGGAGCCGACAGTCTTCGGAAACTAAACCTCCCGACGTAGTGATCGTCACGTTCTTCGGCAAGAGTTCGGGAAGCACGATGTCCTGCTGCGGGCACGCTGCTCCGTAGGTCGTGGCATCTGCAACCCCGGTGAATGGCTCAGGTTCCTGGGGAGCCGCGAAGCGTAGATTTCCCACTCTGCATAGACCAGGCAGTTAGTACGGTAGCAGGCTGAGGACGAGAAATGGCTTACGGAGGCTGGGCGTAATTCATCCCGAGGAAGGAGGTCACACTACCCGAAGTGACACCTTGGTACGTTCCATAATCCAGAGCTGCTGTGGGCGAGGGTTCCACGTCTCGAGACGCAAAGGGCACACTGAGGGCCGGAGTGATGCCCAAGGCCAGCAGTTGCAGAAGTTGACAGAAGGACCGCATCGTATGAGAGGTACAGATGCTACTGGGCACCACTGCTACAGACGAGTCTCGCATGACTTTTATAACATCGGAAGCATGGACAAAGATGCTCTCACGTACATGTGGAGGTTTTTGGAAATCCTGTTGACCACGAAGCACCGTAGCGGGGACTTGAGCCGTATCAGTCCCGATGAAGCTGGCAGTGTACGGTCGTGCTAGATGTCAGCAGGAAGGCCTGTGATAAATCGGACGGGAGGTGAGTCTTGGTTGATCTCCGGAGTTTTGTCTCCGTATGACGATGCTACCACAACTGCACCTTGAGAAATCATATGGCCATACTCCATACCTCAGCTGACAATGTTCTTTGAAGTGTACGGTCCATGGCAACGCAGTAACGCACAAACCAAGACATCCTAGTGGTATCATGAGATCAGTCCGTCGCATGCAGCAACCACTGCTGACCTGCTCTCGCCAGCGACCTCACTTCCTTAGGCGTGCAACGTCAGAGGACCTATGCGCTGGGGATCACACGTCTGGACACCTGGGCTGGCAATGCGCTGGTAACTCGCCCACATAGATCCCGACGCTCTGTGTACTCAGTTAAAAATAGCCCGGTTCGACTATCTCGGCGAGTCCAGAGGAAGACTTTAGGTGGGGAATAAACGTACCGCGGCCCGAATTGCAGGTGTTTCTTCCTTGCTGCTTCGATTGCTTGCTTCAGGATTCGCTGCGCAGTTTCGAAGGCCGATCGCCGCATTGACATCAACACTGCATGCAAATGAGTAGCGTAATGTGAGAGTAAGCCCATTGAGTTGACATACTCACCATGCGCAAGCTGGTCATGAGGTACAGCGTCCGCTCGATGGGACCCAATTAGGGACGGGTTCCTGAGTTCCTCGGGCAGACAGACAGACAACCCTTGATCCTACCTTCCAGTGAGCGCACCGAGTTCGAGGCAGTGCACCGTCGGACATCAACTGTGAACGTTTGAACCCTCGTCATAAGCCTAGCAATTTTCAAGGGTTGTGAAACCTACATAAGTAGTAATGGTCATCATGCGCATGAATCAGCATCTCTGGAGTATACCCAAGGTAACCCTGTCACGATTCATGTTGGGGCCCGGGGAGCCTGAGCAGACCCATGATGTCAAGGATGCAAGTCGTTGACCCAACTTGAGCTTGAAGCCTCTTCAAGCGTAGGTTACTGTACATCAGATCGACATGTTTCCTCTACTGCAGTGACATATTCGGCGCCCAATACTCATGAAGCTGATCGCATCCCGACATGAGTCTAGCACTCGCGACTGCCGGAGGTGCGGCAACGTTGATTAATGATTGTGGGTTGACGTGAAGCACTGAGCAGTGAAGTTATACTAGGTATCGCACAATGCACATGCCACTTCAAGCGATAGCGTCTGCGATGCATTGGTGTATTTCGGCAGCAGCCTGGATTGCAGTGATCTGAGAAGGACAGCCCGCGGCGACTGTGCGTTGTGTTGAACAAGGGTCAGAACGTTGGGTGAACGTGAACGTGAACGTTTGCACGGTGATTTTGACGCGGGCGCCTCAGGGCGGAAGCTGATTGCCGTATATGGACGCCTCAATCATTCGTCTGTGTATAGCAAGCCTCCTTGTTCTTCTTCGCCTTGTGTAGCCATGCTTCGAGGTCTCGAGACGCATAATACAACGTATCCCATACTCAGAATCAAGTATGAGTACTCTGGAGGCATGCACTATGTTCGCAACCCCTCCCCCTCCGCGTATCCTTCCCATTTGCTCAGTTGCCCACTCTTCAGCTTCAAGCGCACAATTGAGGGTGTAGAGTCGTGGCCGTGTCAGTGTACTGCCTGCATCGGCCCTGTTGCGCAGAGAACTTGTCTGGCAATCTCTCATTAAACGCTGTGGATCAATAGTTCAGGGCACGACAATGGCCGACTCTAACCCCTGGGCGGCGCAAGAGGATGCTGCTATTGCATTCTCAGTCATAGGGTTCGTTCTGGTCAACGTCCCATTGTATTGGCATCTACGTGGTACGTTTATGTCGAAATTCACCGTCGCGACTACACTCATGCTCCGCAGCGTGGAACATGGGCTGCGTTCAGTACATATTCTGGGTCGGTAGCCAATGTCTCCTTCAATTCATCGGCAACATCGTCTGGAAAGACAACACTATCAATTGGGCTCCAGTATGGTGCGATATCGGTGAGTAGCTCGGCCGTTTGCTGTAAGTTGTATCTCACACTTCTTCATGTAGCGACGAGATGGGCGCTGGCGTCCAGCATCGCTATCTGCTCTTCGTCTCTCGTGATCATGCGTCGTCTGTACCATATTGCAAACATTACTACGGTCCATGTCACCCGTGAAGATAAACGCCGCATGATCATAGAAGACACCGCCATCGGTTCCGGTTTCCCGATACTCCAGGTCTTGCTCTGTATGTCGGATTCGTTGTTGTTGACCAGCGTGTCTCGTTGACGTTGACCTCCCATAGACTGGTTCATCCAGGGGCACCGGTTTGACATCTACGAGGGCATAGGGTGCTGGCCAGCCATCCCGAACACCATCCTTTCGTGGTTCATCTTCGATCTGTGGCCCGTCTTCTTCGGCACGATGTCTGCTCTGTACTGCAGTGCGTCTACATGTGCTTCATGATCTCTGACGAACACTCACATTGCTTTATAATAGCACTGACGATCAGAGCGCTTCTCAAGCGGCGTGAACAACTCAGCCAGATCATGGCTGCGAACAGCGGCCTGCACTTCAACCGATACTTCCGCCTCATGGGCCTCGCCGCAGTCAACATGATCTTCACCCTCCCGCTCGGCATCTACACTATGGTCGTTAATGCGTCGACGCCTATCTACGTGTGGCGAGGGCTCGCAGATTTGCACTACGACTTCTCCGCCGTTGGCCAGTACCCTGCCATCGTGTGGCGCTCGAGCCCGCTCGCCGCTCGCTCTCTCGAGTTCAGCGAGTGGTCCTTCATTGGCTGCGCCCTCCTCTTCTTCGCGTTCTTCGGCTTCGGTGACGAGGCGCGCAAGAACTACAGGAAGGCCTATGAGGTCGTGGCTAAACACCTCGGACTTCGTCGTGAACTATGGCAACGCCTCCCAGGTGGATGGCGAACGAGGCGAGTAGTATTCCACATGTGTTCGAGCGGTAGACTTACCTCGACTGGATGATGCCTAGGTCTAAGCAGGCAAGCCCACAACCTATCAACGTTGTCCTTCCTACGATCGCGCCGCGCCCGAAGCGAGACACCACCTACACCACGTCCGGGAAGATATCCATCTCAATCTCCCTCACAGACGTCGGGCCCGACGGAAATGTCGTCGACAAGCCCTACCACCCGCCTTCCATGCGTTCCTCCGGCTCCCACTACTCGACCGACTCCGACACCTGTGTCCCCTCGGACAGGAACGAGAAGAAGGAGAGACAAGAGACACCCCTGCCTCCTCTCCCGCTCGACGACCCTGATTTCGTTCTTGACATCCGTGGCATGACGGTCCCCCGCCCGGCGCCGGACGTCCCGTCGTCCGTGAGGCACTCGATGGATATTGTCTAATACGCTCCCTATACACCTCCTGCCTTGACATCCGTTCATTTTATTGCCTCGTCACTACTTCAGGCTCGGCACAATGCAGTAAGCTTGGCCAGCAAGTGTATTAATCGACCTCCCCTGTATCGTTAGACACGTTACCAGTCCCTGCCACTCGTTAGAACATTGTCGCATAG
>NW_025955547.1:0-21326 GCF_022376445.1 Fomitopsis serialis
TTCTGAGTTCTTGATGCGTGCATGTTCGTGGCTCGGCTCGATACCGTCAAGAGTCTCAGCCGACCTTGAGGTGTCCCGTGGAGCACAGTACATGTTCTCCACAAAGGTTGAACCCGGAAGGAATGCCTCGACAACCAAAGAATTCGGGCCGTTGTGGGAGAAGTAGGTGTTTCCTCACGGTGATCGGCGTCCTCTCAAATGTAAACTTGCAGTGAGCCACAATGATATTGATACTTATCACATACACTGACTCACATTGTCCTACTGCGTGTACCGCAGATACTAGCCTCACTGCGCGACATTCTATTTTCACGTCGCAACGCCTTGCCAACCACGCACGCATCGAACGTGCGACGAACACGCACAAGAAATTTCGTTCGGATCATCGTCCGGACATATCGAGCTAGTCGACCAGACAGTCCGCCGCCACAGGTGCCCATCCACCGTCCCAGCTTCAAGTTGGGCTCGCTCCGCCGCAAACGTGTCGATGAATGCTAAACTAGAAGCATAACTCACTGGACTTCGCGTTACCCGGGTCTGCTCCGGTACGCGTGCTTTTGTTGTCTGAAGCATGTTCTTGCTACGCTGGCGGAGGACGAGGCCAGGACCCAGCATTTCTGGGAGTAGACGAGCGCCAGTGGCTGCTCGCCGCAGACTCGGTGCCATCTCCAGGACTTGCGTGTCTTCCATGGCATAGGCGGATAGCCAGGCGGCCTCCTCAAGCTCCTGCACCCCGTCCCACTCGTAGCACACGCTCGCGACAAAGCAGAGTCGAGTGGGGTGCGCAGCACTGGCCGCGACGTATGCACGCTTCGTAGGTGCGACCCCGTACCCCGTCGCTGCTTCTTGAAGACGGCGGGCATCACTGAGATTATCCTCGGCTTAGCCGTCTGGGACCCGGGGTCAGACCATCATGCTGGGCTGGGCAATCATTCTAAGAATTCGTAAACGCCTGAGTGGCATCAGTACATGTTCCATGGGTAGGAGCGAATCTGACGTGGACGTAGGCAATCTGCATGAGACGTACGTTGAGCCTTTTCAACTGGTGGCATGATCTGCTGACTGTATTTCTCGTGGCTGACTGCGCTGCATGCGGAGGCGGGTCACACGTCATATATTCATAGGTAGGTACTTAGTATACCACCAGCAGACATCGACTCCAGACGCTACAGAATGGTCTGCCGGCGGCAACTATCTGACCTCATTGTCAGCAATTGCATACTGTTAGGCCTGCTTAAATGGCAACATACCTAGAGACCGCCATTTGACATCACCCGACGATTGCAAATGTTGAATGATCGTTCAAGTTTGCGAGTGCTTTGCAGTACTCATAGCTTGATCTGCAGATAGTTGGGATATATATTCATAATTCAAACATGGACTCCCACCTTTGCCAAGCCATTCGCAATTCTTCTGAGTTCTTGCTGATTGAAACAATCTGTAGGGACCGGTATAGAGACTGGCACTGGGCCATCAACAAAAGTCTGCGGCGAGCCCCACGCAGCGCGGTCTACGCTTGGAAGAAATGCCTCGGCGTCCATGAACACTTCTGGCTCACCCACAACATCGTATGCGACACAACGGCTCACACTGTCATGAAAAGCGAGCCAGAACTTCGCTTCTCCTGGACGCCTCAGCCAGCTGGACTGGCTCCAATAAGCCGAATGAACGACAGGTGTTCCAGTTTCCTGCGCGGCATCACCGCCACGTAATATGACGTCTCGGCACTTCCGGCAATATACCAAGAGACGACGGTATGCGACAGCGGAAGCAGACTCCATTTCTGGGTAGTAGGCATCGGAGGTCTCGTACACAGAACGCATGGCTGCATCTTTGGCCACGTCGTCCCAATTGTACTGCGTCGCCAGCAGGTAGAGACGCACGGGTGAAGCGCCGGCAGCCTCGACACAAGCACGTTTGGCGAACGCGACTGCTCGTGCCACCTCGTATTTCTTCGCAGCCGCCAACACAGAAAGGGCGTCCTTCAGCCTGGTGTCTGCGAAGCCCGTCTCGGTGAGCTCGGGGTCAGGCATGGGGTAAGACAGCTGGAAGAGTTTCGAAAGCGTCCGTCCATCCTCCGGGAAACGGTGCGTCGCCACGAAGGTGGGACTGGCTGGCGCGCTCTCTGGGGCGCCGGATCCCGTCGTCGTGGAGGACACTGAGAGCGACTTAGCAAGGACTGGTGAAGCGAAACTGAGCAGCGAGCGATTCACGTAGAATACCGCGTTGTCGGATGAGCGAATAACGGTATCCGCGTGAGCGGTGTCGTAAAAGGGATGAGGTAGTCGTCCGATAGCCATCTCGGTCCCGCGAGCCTTTTCGGTGTCTCGAGGACGTGATACGATACGCCTTACAGCGGCCTCTGTGCTTGATCGTAGCGATTCCAAGGTTCTAGCAGCATGGTGTTGAAGAAGTCGGTAATACACGCCTGCGGGTAAAGCATCCATTCCTACAGAATACTCATCGAGTGGATGGGCCCGCCGTGGCTTCTCGGCGGTCGGTTTGGAACCACGCGATGCGGCTTTGTGCCCGGACTGCCATCTCGTGAATTCGCAGACTGCTTCTTCCACCATGTCTTCCAGATTCAACTGGTATGCGACTGCGAAGACATCCAGGGGCGTCATATGAATGCGAGACGACAATGACTTGCTCATCATGGCGGTGCCGATCGGCATCTGGTACTTGAGTGCCGCGCTAAGGACATGCGCCAGAGTATGAGCTTCAATGGAGGACGTTTCAGGTCTGTCGACCCGGTAGCACGTATACAGTAGTCGCTCGAAAGTCTCACTGTCCTCCGTGACCGGGATGGTCGGTATCTCAGCGCGACCGGCAACCGGCGAGTCAGGAGACAGCGGTTGCGGCAAGGAGAACATGTCGGCGAAGAACGCCGACGCGATGCGTAGGACTGCCTTATGCAGGTAGAAACGCGTCCCGTCTGCAGTCTGCAGCACGACGTCGGCGTCTGAGTAAACGTTGTCGAATGGATAAGGCGCGATCTTGACGAGGCTATCCTTGCTCTGATCGTTGCCTAGGGAGGCGGTTTCGTAGTTCGGGATAGTGGGTGAAGACGGAGCGAGCGTAGGCGCTGCGCTGTCAATCGGGGTTGACATGATGTGTGTGCTCCTGCGAGCGAGCGGTGTTTCAGTATATCATGACTGACAGACTGACAAAAATTGTGCTGACTTACTAGAGCTGGTCCTAGGTAGAACGTGAGGAGCCTCGAAGAGAAGGGAGTGCGCTCATCTTATATGAAGACAACGCCCCAATGCTTCCAAATCGACATCGATCCTCGAGGCAAAACCGTGGCCTTGAAACTTTACTGACTTGACTAAGCACGCGTCTTCGACGTTCGCAATCTGCAGCTTCTGAGCCTGCCTTGTCACCGCGTCGGCATTCTCCTGCGTGTCGAAAAACCACTCAAGCAGTAGCCCCATCTCCTGTCCAAGGGTAGATATGATATGGGGCGGCAGATATGGCCAGTTTTGGTGTGCAGTATGTAATGCCGCAGCATAATGCGGTCAGTTGGCACCCGGATATCAATCGACACATATTGACTCACCAGAACGTATGCCGGCATCTGGCTCATACAAAAGGAGGACGTCTTTGGCATCTAAGATCGCCCAGTGGACCATAAATTCCAGTCTGACGGAGCGCTCGGTGACCGCTGGTGTTAAGGCATCATGTTGGCTGGTCTCGTACCCATCCGTGTGGACGCACGCCACCACCGCTCCGACACCGGTGGTGGGGTGCGTCCACACGGATGGGTACGAGACCAATGTTGGCCGGCCGCCGTACTGGGTTTGAATGTACTGTTTCAAGGGATTAGCTAGAGTCTGAGCTATCCTAGACTCTGCAACAACGCGTCACGGAGACTGAGTGCTGCGTCCTGGGTATTGCGCTGTACTGTTGAGTACTTGAGTACTCGTGCTGGAGAGGTTGTGGCAGACACTTGGCCCAGCTTGGCATGATCCCCGACTCCGACCGGAGGGAGAGAGGAGGGCTTTGTCCACCCTAACTTGAGACGATGCCGGCGATGCCGCTCCCTCCGTGGGAAACACGTGACTTGCAGCTCCCATAAACGGTATTGCAGCAATGCTCGAGTGTCCTACGAGGCAGCTCGAGGCAGTTGGATCCTTCCGTGCATCTGGCTGTGTCTGGACGCCTGGATCTCTGACCATCAAACGACTCCTCCCAAATGCAGGAGAGTTTCTCTCATTTTTGATACTACAATGATAGCCTGCACTTAAGTACAGACTTATGTAAGTACTGTGATACATACTGAGTCATGGAAGCCCGAGACGCCCGGGCGGCGAAGCCGCCGCGGGCGTGAGGGCTTCCAATTGACACTGGGGACAAACTGGCTTGTGCGGAACCCTAACATTGTAAGTAACCATCGTAAAACCGTGTATATTAGGTGGAATACCAAAAATGACATATGGAAGGCAGCCTCAAATTGAAAGGCGCGGCCTCTGATTGGCTGGCTTTCAATGTTAGGGACGAGAAAATTAGTTGTGTTCAATTATCTACCTAATATACACGGTTTTACGATGGTAACTTACGATGTTAGGGTTCCGCACAAGCCGGTTTGTCCCCAGTGTGAGTCTCCATATCACTCCGATGGTACAATATTACAATACGTACATAATATACTCTGGTGCTGCTGTGACAGGCTGAGTAGCTGTGTTCCATGCAGGAGTCGGGGATCGGCGCTTGCGCCGCTACGATGCATGATGCGGCACGATGCGAGTGGCTGATTATGTAATCAGCATGCCACAGTTGTTCAAAGTCAACGTTCAAACGTGTAACGTTGACAACGTTGAAACGAACACTGAATACTATTCCTGAATACAGTACAACGCGTATGGCATCTATTACAGTATGGTTGCGGATAGTGAGTCTGACATAAGTACCTGGAGACCGTTCAAGTTGCTTGACCGATTGTGGTCTGGGTCCTGGTACTGAGCTACAGTGTAATCTGCAGATCACTGAGATGTGCATTCAAATAAGCATCAAATCTCGGACTCTCACCTTCGCCAAGCCATTCGCGATACGTCGTAGTTCCAGCTGACTCGAATGAACCTCTGGGCTCGGGGACCTTGATTCAAAGTCGTCGATGTCGGGGGACTGACTCGGAACCGGATTAGATAGTATCGCCCGAGCAGCACTCCTCCTGTGCCTTTCCACGATCACAGAGCTCGGAAGGAGTGCATCGACGTCCATGAGTAGTACAGGTTCGCCGTTCTTGTAATCAACACAGCGGTTCACACGTTCATGGAAGGCGAGCCAGAACTTCGCTTCTTCCGCACGCTTCAACCAGCTGGTCTTGCTCCAATAAGCCGAACGCGTGCTGGTAGCTGGTCTGGGCTCTTGCTCCGTGGCACCGCCAGAGAGTATGACGTCTCGGCAACTCCGGCAATATACCAAGAGACGACGGTATGCAGCCGCGGAGGCAGACTCCATCTCTGGGCAGTAGGCGTCCGCAGTCTCGTATACTGCGCGCATAGCCGCATCTTCGGCTACATCGTCCCAGTTGTACTGGGTCGCTAGCAGGTAGAGCCTCACAGGAGAAGTGGTGGCTGCTTCGACACAAGCTCGTTTCGCGAACGCGATCGCTCGTGCGACCTCGTATTTCTTCGCGGCTGCCAACAGGGCGAGAGCGTCCTTCAACCTAACGTCTGACGAGTTGGACCCTATGGGCTCGGGGTCAGGCATGGGGTAGGACAGCTGGAACAGCGTTGATAGCGTCCGACCGTTCTCGGGGAAATGATGTGTCATCCTAGTGGCGGAACTGACTTGCAAGCTCTCTGAGTCAGATGCTGCCGTTGTAGCGGGTGCAGAAAACAATTTGGCAAGGACCGGTGACGCAAAGCTGAGCAGATAGCGATCCACGTGGAAAACGGCGTTGTCGGATGAGCGAATGATGGTATTCGCATGAGCAGTATCGTGGAAGGGATGGGCCAATCGCCCCATAGGCGTCTCGGCTTCCTGGAGGATCTCGAGGTGGTGAGGGCGAGCAAAAATGTGCTTGACGGCAGCTTCCGCGCCTGATGGTAACGATTCCGATGTTGTAGTAGTATGATGATCAAGGAGTCGGTAATAGACAGCGGCCGGGATAGCATCCACGTCGGAGGAATAATGATCGAGGGAATGAGCGCGGCACAGGTGTGCCTTGAAGCCAGGTGTGGGGATGTTTGAATGATTTGTATCGGCCCACACTGGCAATGTGTACCAATGAGTAAATTCGTGGATTGCCTTGGCTCCAATCTCTTCCAGATCTAGCTGGTACGCAACGGCGAATACGGCGAGTGGAGACATGCTACAATGGGACGATAGCGACTTGGTCATCAATCTGGTGACCACGGGCATCTGGTACTTCAGCGCTGCGCCGAGGATAGGGGCCACAGTCTGGACAGAGTCAGACACCTCAGGCCTGTCGACCGGGTAGCACATGCGTAGTAGTCGCTCGAGAGGTTCACTGTCCTCCGTGACTGGGATGGTCGGTATAGCATCGGGGCCGGTCTCTGAACCCGGAGATGGTGGTTGCGGTAAGGAGAACATGTCGGCAAAGAACACCGACGCGACGCGCAGGACAGCCTTGTGAAGGTAGAAACGCGTACCGTCCACGGCCCGCAACACGACATCGGCGTCTGAAAACGCGTTGTCGAAGGGATAAGGCGCCGTCTTGACAAGGCCATCCTCGCCCGGGGTTCTGCCTGAGGCTGCGGACTCGTATTGCGGGATAGTGGGGGAGGATGGAGTGAGCGTAGGCGCTGAACTGTGGATCGGGGTTGACATGATGTGTGTGTTCCTACGAGTGAGCAGGTCTTCAAATTGTTATTATTGACTAACAAGGGCACAAAATTTGTATCGACTTACTAGAGCTCGTCCTGGGGAACGGTTGAGAGGCCTCGAAGACGAGGCAGTGCACACATCTTATACGAAGACGACACCCCCGAATCACTGCTTCCAGGTTTACATCGATCCTCGAGGCAAAATCGTGGCCTTGAGAAACTGAATTGGCTTGACTAAGCACGCGTCTTCGCTCGCAATTTGCATCTTCTGGGCCGGTCTCGTCAACGCGTCGGCATTCTCCTGCGTGTCAGAGAACCAGTGCAGCAGTGAGTTAGGTTCGGAAGCAGCGAGGCCACGTCCTGTACAAAGGGAGATATACTATACGTGATGCCCCAGCATATTGAACTCAGTCAGCTCGCACAAAGATAACTGTCAATCGATACGCATCGACTCACCACAATGTGTACCAGCATGTGGTTGCCGCTGGTGCGAGCTGGGAAGATGTCTTTGACATCGAAGTTCTGCAGATCACCCGAAACGCTTGACCGGTTGATCACTTAAGCACCCAGGGGGGCTTTGTGGGAGGAGCGACGGAAGTAGCTTGTGTGTACTGGACGCTGTTCTCTCGCAATAACTATCAGTACTGCATAAGTGTCGGTGTTGCTATATGCTAAGTTACGCATTGGCGAAGCGTTCGATGTTGAACGGTAAGGTTGCTAATCTTCCTGAGAATACGGTCAGATCACAGATATCCAAGGAAAGGGTGATGATTAGACTAAGTACAAAGAGCAGATACGAGATGAGAGCGATGATAGAGCGATACACACAGCAATGCAAAGTATACCTTCAGAAGAAAGTGGACAAGACAACAGAGATGATGGAATGCTAAGGCAACATCGCGACACCCAAGACCACAATGCTTTGGCTTCTGGTCGTCGCGGGAGTGTCATGATCTCCCAGAAACCTTCATATCGCGCCCGCGCATGAGATGCTCGATCGTCACATTCATAGTGCCTGCCTCGGCCGTGAATGTGTAATCACTGTCTCCATCGCGGAAGACGACGCTTGCACTGACAAGTGAGCTCGCTACGTCTCGCCCCTTGAAGATCCACATAGGGATCGGCACCCAGAATCGCAACGCCCAGCCGCCACCGAGACAAGTGCCTGGGATACCCGGCGGGATCCACTCCCAAGAGACGGCCGTGTAGATGCCATTCGCGGGGTTCATGCGTCGGATGACTTCATGGCGCACCAGCAGGCCCCCAAGGAAGGACGTCGCGTATATAATGTCATCCGTCATGTTGGGAATGCGTCGGCAGGAATCGACGGTGTGCCAGTCAATGGACAGGGACTCGACAGGCAACAGAGGAAGGTCGGCAGTTTGAGCTTTCGCGTCCTTGACGTAGAGTACCCCTTCCAAAGCGTACGTGTGGCTGTCGATGAATGCGGACGATCAGTATTTGCGCAAACGCACGCGAGTACACGTTACGCCACGTACTTTATGTCCACATCCCACATCACGATATGTTTGGTCTCCAACTTGATCGATACCTCGAATCGTTCGTGGAGCTGCAAGCACCCAAATGCCGAGCGGGCGAACGAGTTCAGGGATCTAGCGGCCTCGTCTTCATCCGAAATAAGGTCAACTATTTCGCTAAAGCCCGTGTCTCGAGCCCTAGTTGGCAACCCAGCGACTTCGCTACCAGGAGCCATCCATGCGAAGAGGCCGTCCCTTGTAGTGGTGGGGAACATGATGCTACCGTCAAACTCGTCATTCTCGTCCAGTTCTCCCCAACGACCATCGTCGTGGCCGTCACGATTGTCCCCATCGAACCGTAGATCCCTCATGGCATGACACCTCTTCAAGGTTCTCCTGCGTTTCTCGGGAACGGGAGCGGTGTGATGTTTGGTGGATCTCGACTTGTGTTCCTTGCCAGCGGTGAGAGTGTCTGCCCGGATCGTAGCGATGGACTCTCCGGAGTCGCAGCGCGGGCGGATATAATTGACGCGCCCGCGATCGTCCTTCTCTTCGTCTTCAAGAAGCCACTCGGGGGATTCGTCTTGCTGGGCAGAATTCGTGTGCAGAAGGAAGGCTACGCCGGAAGCATCGGGCGATGTGGGGTCGGAATTCAGCGAATCCCGCAGGACGTTTTTGGCCGCGCGCGCCGACTTCAGGCGGTTGATCATGGAGGCGAGGAAAGAATCTGATGATTGACGCGGCATGGTTTCGACAATAGGAGGGGGATTGATTGTCGCGCAGCTCGTTTCGCAGGGAAATGGGATGGACGAGCCGTTGGTCGGGTGTTGGTCGCGGCGAACCGAGGGATAATACAATGCCCGTCTGGCCGCAGCGCGTGTCAGGAGTCGCGAAGGTTGATCTGCTCGCTGTGATGCAAAAAGTGTGGACGGTAGGGCAATGAGAATGTCTCGAATTGCGGGGCAGCAAAGGAGCACGATTCACCAGATTGTGGCTACATCCCCGGCCCGGGATGCTGCCGTCCAGCCACAGGCGCGACGCGCCCCGCCGCTAATCGATCACGAGAAAGTCCCGCGCAACGCACATTTGAGAGTCATAGTCGTACCATCACTCGTAGCACAAAGTGATGGTCTTGACCGGCTTGCCTGCGTATGTTCCCGAGAGCGTGAATCGGCATTTTCTGGGCTGGAATGTTGTGCAATAGACGGGCTGTACGGAAAGGGAACCTGAGAAAGACAATCGGGCGCGTTGAGTGCTGTGTATGCCACGCTACTGGACGTTTGCTCGCGCATTTCATGCCGTGATGAGCTGATCAATGTTATCCCCTTGTCAGTCACCTATATCCCAGTAAAATGGATAGCGACACAAAGAACGTATGTGTATACATGGACCTGTAGACCAAAGGGAGATCAGTCCCAGCCAATCACGTCCAGACCCCGTGATCAATGCAACACATGAAAGCGCCCACACAAAATCGCTCACCTGCGAGTCCCTCGCTGCGATCTTGCGTTCTTCTGTGTCCATCATCGCACCATCGACACCAGCCCACACATCGCATATCAGTACGCAAGTACCGTCCTGCGCGTGCTATACCCCAGTGGTGCTTCACGGCCCCTTCTACGTCGCATACTGCCACTCAGATCACCTCGCCACTGGTGTCCTACTCGGAGTAAGCCTCAACTGTCTCGCGTCGTTGCTTCATAGCTGACCATGCAGCGTTGTAGTATGAGCTCCAGAGTACCAGCAGCGAATGGGCTGTACGCCCACAGCCCAGACGAGAACATCTGGCGCCGCGCTACACCGAGCAATTGGGCACCACACAGCGCGACTACGCACCAAGACTCCGCCAACCAGGGCATGTACCTGAGACCAAACCAATATACGGCGACGAAGCCACGTCAGGTTAGTGACAAACATTGATCCGTAATATGGTTTGGCCTCACCTCAACTAGCCAACCCTGGAAGACATCTTCTACGGCCGCCTCATGGCCATCGAAGACAGCCTCATGCTTGTGTCATCCGAGCCAGTGTCCCTGGCAGGCGTCAAGGCAGAGATGGCTAAACTCGAGATCCAAGTCTCCGAGAATACAGCACTGGAGTGGGCCTATAATCACGTAAAGGTCTCCTGCATGGTAAGTCCGAGCTGCACTCGAGGCGAGGCCATGTATTAGCAAGCCCTTGTCGAAGCAACAACACTTGCTGATGGCAATTCCTTTGACAGCTGGCGATCGAGCTTGAAGCCGCCGTAGCGCCAACGGTCATCCCGTCGACACCAGCGGGTGGCACACAGCACACCGGCGCATGGGGCGACAACGATATTGTGGAAACTTCCACAACAGTCGACGAGGCGGAGACTACGGCTCAACGCTCCTTGCAAAGGACCCTGGGCGACGTCACATGGAAGGACGAAGAGGTCATGGAGACATCCACGACCATCGACGAAGCGGAGCGGACGGTTGGGCGAGCCCTCCGGAGGGCCGTGGGGGACGGGCGACCGACCACCCATCAACGGACGAGTTCTGGGAGCACGCAGAGCTCCACCAGCCTCGAGAGCCTCGCGACACGCGATGATGAAGACGTCGGCTTGCAAACGAGGACTGGAGCTGATGTCGCAGTGGTTCGTCGTCGAAGCCGCCGCCGCAGACACAGGAAGCGGGCATCCGTGCGGCGGTAGTCGCCGTCAAGCTGGCCAACGCACTAGTTACAATCTGGTACGTCATGGTCCATTCGTTTTCCGGTGTTGTCAGGACTGAGGGATCCGTCTTCAGGTTGGCTCGCAATTATTTATGAACAAACCCGACGGCGAGCAGAATACCAGAAGCCTGTGTCGCCAGCGGGGTAAAGGGTGGACAAAGCAGACCCGATTGGGATCCGACGACAGGGGAGGATTGTTCCGCGCCGTTCGCGCAATGTATAATGGTGTACTTAGAGAGCTTCCCATGATATTTTCGACTGTTCTTGAGACGTACCACAATGGTGTGTAAGCAAACCTACGCAAAGAGTGAATAAGCCTATCAATGGCACCGTCTTTTCGAAATTGGTTTTACCTAGGGGAAGCAGGCGCGACGCGTCGTGATCTCGTGACCGACGCGTCGAGACTCACCGGCGCATAGACGCCCATCAGAACGAGAGCCTTGCCACTTGCGATCACCCTTGCTGCTCATTCTCCATCGTAAAGGCTTCGAACAGGCCACGAACCCACGAGATCAGGTACAGGCCACCTGCAGAAGACAACGTCGTCATCAACGGACACCTTAGCATGCGTACATACGGTCGACGGACTCGCTGCCGTGGCGGAGGTGCGCCCTTGTTGGTCGCGTCGTCCTGGGATATCCGCTGGGACATCCGCACCCACGCATGTGAAGACGAGTAGACGATCGCTTCTTGAAGGTGTCTACAACGATCCGGACGCATGTCGGTGGGTAGTTAGGCGTTAGCTTCGACGCCTATTATCGGGAGGGCCGCTGGAGAAGACGACATCAAACTGCCAATCAGTTGGTCACTTGGACTTGCCATGATCGTAAATGTTTGTTCTTACCGTGTACGCTGAAGTTGACCCTCCAACGTAACAGATATGTCCAGATCTGACACATGCAAGCGGCGGAAGACAGCGTCACTCCAGCGACGGCAGAGCAACCATGACGCAGCAGCTTGTTGGCATGCAAGTGGCTTGCTTCACTAGAGCAGCACTGGTTGTACCCAGGTGAGCCTATGATAGACGATCCATCGGTGCGGTGAAGAGACTTACCGGAACACCTGTTGGTACGGTGTCGGCCCTTGATACGTCGTATATCTAATCCCAGGTGATTATAAGCGGAGGCATAAACCCGACCGCTATGGAACAGCTCGGTGTCATTCGCATGAGGAGGTCCTGGTGCGATGTAGATCTGCACGACCTGGAGGATGGTTACGCTGATGTCGACGTCGACGTCCGGTCAACGTCGGTGAGCAAGATTGCCCGACTTATGAACCAACCAAGTCTCTCTGATGGTTCATCCACCTGAAGAAAGAGTGTGGAGTACGTGCTCTCGCGAGGGTCATCCCTTCCACGCCGAGAGCCCTTCGATTCTGAACATCGTCAGATAATCCGAGCAATGAAATGGGGACCTAGGAACACGTACGCCTAGCACCGCAGATTTTCTCCGTCCATATTCGTCTCCTAACATCCGGGTCGTATGGTGGAGTCCACAGCGGCCAACTTGCCATCCGGTACAAAGCCTATTAACCACACAATGGCCGCAAGTGATCGACGGGCGATAGCTCCGTGGCGCGGACGATGTCTCGTACGCAAGCAAGTTTTCCTTGACTGCATAACTATCCCTGAATACACAGCTGTGCGATCACGAGTTGCAGGTGGTGAAACTGCCCAAGGTCCCCTGGAAGGTGCGGTGTTACGATCGTTGTGTCACCAAGCGCCTGCGGCGCAAAATACGATGAAGGTCGAAGATCCGGATACGGGGCAAGGACGATCTTTCCAGCGCAGTTCGGCGAGTGAGACAAGTCATGCGAAAGAAGCCACAAAATATGCGCAGCGTGGGTCACCTTCAAGGGTCGACCACCCAGGAGGACGAAAGGGCGAAGGGGGATTAGACGCCTGAAAAGGGGCGCGTGTCGCGTGATGCGAACGCGTCGAGTCGGAGACGCGTCTCGGTAGCTTACCAACCTGAGTGGTCGACATGCAGCCTCATACAGCTTTATCGCTAGACGTCGGCACCCGAAGTGTACTGTCGCACATACTCCCATCTCATGAACTCAGGACAGGCATACTTGTTGCGGGCTACATTCTGTTGGGCTCTGCCAACTGGGTGTCGAGTGGCGTTGGACGCGTCTGCCCCACCGCGCTGCAAACAACCGTTCAAGCACGGCCGCGGAAAAGCCACCCGCATGCGGCTGCCTACGCACTCGAACAGATCAAATCCAATGCACATCAAAACAACTGCAGTCATGGGGTAGTGGTAACCTGGGTCGTTGCCATGGAGCCGTGTCCTGGTACTATACCACCACGTCGACCCGCCCCGAGTTCGATTCTCGGTGGCTGCATGGAGGTGTATGACCTTGTTTTTTTTTGTTCCGAGTCTTTCAAAGAAGAACGGCCCGGCTACGTTCAGTCGCCTGCCGTTTGGGCTCGGCGTTGGTGCCCATCATTACAGACCTCTGGATCCATGAGGATCTGGATGGGGGTTTTGCACTCGTGCATAACGGAACAGACCCTGCCCCATACATAATGACACATGCATGTGTTCTACATCGCTACATATGACCAGCAATTATACATCCAATCAGGGATACACCTTCTATCACATATTCTCTATCCTCTCCGCATCTAGTGAGGGACACCCGCACAGCAGGCCCTGGATCCTAAACATCTCAGTCGCAGAAAGTGATAGCGAGGTTGACCTAGAAGTCCGACGCATCAGCCGATGTGGCGCAACACAAGGAAGATGCAGGATGCTCACGTCGTCAGCAGAGCAGCCAACCTGGACGACGTTGTCGTCCGAGTTGTGGAATGCTTGACCGCAGTCCGCGGAAGAGCCTATGCGCGCGCACCGGACCCATCAGTCCGCTGTCGGACACTCGACAGGAAGAAGACACTCACAATCGGTGCCGGTGTTGTCGCATCCGTTCCAATAGCCGAACCCGCTCGTGACGGAGAACTCGTGCCTACAGCCCGAGCACGATATCAGCTAAACTGCATGGCGCGCCTTCGATCAGACTGGTACGCACGGAGAGATGAGCGAAATGTCCGCGCTGCTCCAGCCGTTCGTGAGCGTCAGCTCGACGAGCGTGCAGCCCTCGCCGTTGCCGCCGCAGCCGCCGGTCTGCAGGTAGCTGTGCGCGCGTCGGATGAGTGATGTCAGGGGATTGGCAGAGTTGGGAGGGGGGACGTACGCGATGGCACCGTCGAGCGCGCCGTCGCTTGTGTAGTCCTCGCCTTGGGAGAGGACTTCGCCGCTCTGGCTTCGCAGGACAGGCTGGGAAGAGCGTCGCGTCAATCAACCTGCGCTGGATGCACGGCGTCGTGCACTAACCGTCCCGTAGCCACAGCTGTTGGGAACAAAGAAAGTCAGAAGCAGGACAATGGGGACGTGATGGTACGACGTACTTGTTGTAGAAGTTGACCGTGTGGGTCTCTGCGGCGACGAGCGCGAGCGCAGACAGGGCCGAGACGACAGCAGCGAACATCTTAGTCGACATGACGAAACGAGCGTGTCAAAGTCACAGATACAAGGAGTGGAAGGTCAAGTCTCGCAAGACGATGTGCAAGAGATTGAGCAAAGGTAACGACAGCCGAGGACAGCGAGACCACACGCAAATCCTGCATGACCTCCTCCCTTTATACCCTGTAGGCCCATAGCATGCAAGCTGTAGTTGCCTTTCATTGTGCCGGCACACGTGCGCCTGGGCTGTGTCCATCATGAGCAATAGGCTAACGCAAAAACGGGGGTGGTAGGCACGACGACAGGACCCGCGTGCGTGTGGCTTTCGAGTTGACCGTGCTCCCCGCACCGCTCGGAGGCGACTCGCCTCCCGGAACGGGCGAGGACACTCTTCGCTGGCGGTGCATCGCTTGCACGCGGCACCTAAACGCCGTGTACGGCCTCATTATTCACGCCTAGAACGGCGTTGTGTAGTCTTCGCGCGGTGAGACGACGCAGCGCGGGTATTGAGCGGAAGAGTTTCCAGGTCGGCGGGTGGAACTCTGGAGAGCAAGAGCGCACCCTGTTCCTCGGGAAGGCACCTGCAAACTAATAGGGTCCGTTTAGGTGAAAACAAGCTTTCAGGGATTGACATGACGCACCAGCGTAGACTTGAAAGGACACGGTCTGGACCGCGACGCGTCTCGCGAGGGTGGTTTGCCTGCCGCGTGCGGCGTCCACAGTGCATTAGTTCGAGACAAACGCCGAGCTGCATACCACCCAATTCCCGTCTCCGTGTGCACGGTCCTTATGGTGACAGAACACGCATGCTGGGTTCCGCTGGTATACACGTAAGGAGAAGCCTCCATGAGTACTGTCGCTGGAGGAATACCGCGCTTGTTCTGGCTAGGGTGCAGAAACGTGCGCTGCAATTGTGTTGGCGACAAACGCGACCTATTGGCTGGAGGAATGTTCTTGCACGATTTTGCTCGACAGCGCATTCGGAAACGGTGTGCAAGGGCCACGAGGCTCGCAAGACCTCCTCCGGGTCTGGACAAGGCGCGGGAACCGCCGGCCGCCGATCGATCGGCCGTTGCAGCGGAACCGACTCGGAGCGACTTGGACTCTCGGACGCGCGCCGAAGAGCGTACTGAAGCTGAAGTCGTGGCCGTACTATAGCTATGTTTCTACTGCGACGTGCACAGATGACCTGAGCTTGGACAGACACCTGCCTTCGCTGAGATGGACGGTCACACGTCTTCCCGTGTCCAAGCGACCACTGGCAGAACGAGATCTGGCTGCCGACTTGTCCGACAACCTTGCCTCTGAACCACCACCATCGAGTGGTTCGACTCGCACGATCATCGCCCTCCATCCATTGGGCGTGGCACCCCAGTAATGGCTGCGAACGTGCAGGACGTGATCATGCTCTTGGGCGACTCGATCACCCAGGGCGGATGGGAGCCGCACGGCTTCGCGCAACAGCTCGCGTGTAAGTTAGCGGTCCGACTGGGAATTCTATGCCTGCTCTAACCATTGTCAATATACTGCAGACGTTTACAACCGGAAGCTGGACGTGGTCAATCGCGGGATGTCCGGGTACAATACGGAATGGATTATCCCCGTACTCGAACAAGTACGTGCTCCTTCCTGCTCTTCAATAGCGTACACTGACACCGCGTCCCAGTGCTTCGCGAACGAAGAGGAACGCGCCCACGTCCCCGCAGTGCGCCTTCTCACCATCTGGCTCGGCGCGAACGACGCCGCGCAGCTCCCAACCAGGCAGCACGTTCCGCTCGACAAGTACCGCGCCAACCTCCGCACGCTCGTGCGCACCGTTGCGTCCCCAGAATCGCCGCGCTACTCCCCCGAGACGCGCGTGTTCCTGCTCACGCCGCCGCCCATGAGCGAGAGCATGTGGGCGCGCCGGCAGGCGGCGAAGGACCCTCCTCGTGTGCTCGACCGCAAGTTCGACGTGACGAGGGTGTATGCGGACGCGGTGAGGGACGTTGCAGGCGAGCTGGGTGTGCATGTCGTGGACGTGTGGACGGCGATTTGGGAGAAGGCAGATCGGAAGGAGGAGGGTTTGGCGGAGTACTTGTCGGATGGTCTGCATCTCACGCAGAACGGATATAAGGTGCGCCGCGCTCTGTCGCCGCGACAGCCGTGGGGTTGACAGGGTATTCGCAGGTCGTGTTTGAGATCCTCATGGACGCCATTACCATGCACTTCCCCGAGATGCATCCTGATAAGCTACAGCCCGTATTCCCCTAGTAAGTGTCCGCGTGTCTTCTGCTTGTGTGACGGAGCTCAGCATTCTGCAGCTTTGACCAGATTGATGACGACGATCCACGGTTGTCGCTGCAGAAGCGAGATGCGTTTGCGGTCTAGACTGACACGCTTGTGCTGGCGCCCTCGAATAGAACGGGTACCATAGACTTGTTCGTACACAGCCCGGGTGCATCGATAGAATGTAGTCTTTTGGTCAATATGCAAGAGAACCTCGCCGCACCACGCTGAAAGGCCGCCCGTGCGCGGTCCTTTCGACCAATTGAGTTCCAAATCGCGTTGATAAACTTCAAGAAATACATCTGTCCTGAGTGCATGAAAAGAGAGTATGTGCCACAGTACACTTCGGGTGCCGAAGTCTAGCGCTGAAGATGTATGAGGCTGTATGTCAACCGCTGGTAAGTTACCGAGACGCGTCTCCGACTCGACGCGTTCGCATCACGCGACACGCGCCCCTTTTCAGGCGTCTAATCCCCCTTCGCCCTTCGTCCTCCTGGGTGGTCCCTCCTTGAAGGTGACCATGGCATGCCGCGCATATTTTGTGGCCTCTCGTACGACTTGTCTCCCTCACGAACCGCGCTGGAACGACCGTCGCCGCTCTGTATCTGTACCCTCGACCTCCACTGTTTTGCACCGCGGGCGCTTGGTGACACAACGGTCGTAACGCCGCACCTTCCAGAGGACCTTGGGCAGTTTCACCACCTACGACTTGTGATCGCACAACTGTGTATTCAGAGATAGTCACGAAGTCAAGGAAAACCCAATTGCGTACGAGGCGTCGTCTGTGCCAAGGAGCTATCGCCAGTCGATCACTTGCGGCCATTTCGTGGTTGATAGGCTGTCTACGGGATGGCAAGTCGGCCGCTGTGGACTCCAGCATAGGACTTGGACATTAGGAGATGAAAATGGCCAAAAAAAATCACGGTGCTAGGCGTACGTGTGTTCCTAGGTCCCCATGGCCCCAATCGTCTGACGATGTTCACAATCAAAGGGCTCTCCATGTGGAAGGGAATATCATCGTCAGAACACGCACCCCACACTCTTTCTTCAGGCGGAAGAGCCGTCGGAGCGGCCTGAATCGCAGGGCGGACAGTCCTGCTCATCGACGTCGACGGGACATCGATACCCGAGTAACCATCCTCCAGGTCGCGCAGATTTACATCGTGCCAGGACCTCCTGATGCGAATGACACTGAATTGCCCCGTAGCGGTCGGGTTTATGCCTCTTAGCGTATACTCACCTGGAATTGCGTGTACGACGTCCTAGGGCCGACAAGATACCAACAGATCTCCGGTGAGTCTCTTTACCGCACCGGTGGATCGCGTATCATAGACTTACCTGTGCACAACCGATGTTGCTCTTGTGAAGCAAGCCACTTGCATGCCGATGAACGGCTGCGTCATTCGTCTGCCGTCGCTCGAGTGGCGCTGTCTTCCGCCGCTTGCATGCGTAAGATCTCGACATATCCGTTACGTTGGAGGGTCAAGTTCAGCGCCCACGGTAAGACAACAAGCACTCACGATCATGGCAAGTCCGAGTGACCAACTGATTCGCCATTTGATGTTGTCTTCTGCAACGGCCCTCCAGATGATGGTCACCGAGGCTGACGTCTAAACACCACCGCCACGCGTCCGGATCGTTGTGAACACCTTCAGGAAACAGTTGCCAACTCGCCTTAGTATGCGTGGGCACGGATGTCTCAGCGGATATTCCAGGACGACGCGACCAACAAGGACGCACCTACGCCACAGCAGTGAGTTCGTTGACCATATCTACACATGCCAAGGTGTCTGTTGATGACGACGTTGTCTTCTACAGGTGGCTTGTACCTGCTCTCGTGGTTTCGTGGCTTGTTTGAGTCCTGTACGGTGGAGAATGGGCAGCAAGGATGATCGCAAGTGGTAAGGCTCTTGTACTGGTGGGCGTCTACGCGCCGGTCAAGCTCGACGTGTTGGTCACGAGATCAGGACGCGTCGCGTTGGCCTGCTGGAGTACTCCGTCCGTCGGGGGTGCAAATGGCAGTCGCAGTTGTGTGGTTCACGCAGGCTGAACGAATCTAGTCGTTTATGAAGCCCTCGCAGCGAGCAGGGGATGACGGTGTTGAGCACCTAGTACTCGACCTCGGACCAGCCGGGTATGAACGCGTACGATCTCATATCCCTCGTCATCAGAAATTGCTCTCAAGAAGAAATACGGTGAGAAATTACATAGTACTACAGCGCAATCTATGATCTCCTGACACGCTGAATCTTGACTCCTTGTCATTATATCCTTACAGGCCTTGCATTGTGCCGCATTAACCCGCCCGCGACATCCCCGGCTACCGTTCATCTAGGCTCGAGCAGGGCTGCACACCGACACAAGAGACATAATACGTCAGAATACACATCCATGGGAGAGGAGCCTACGATGACTCACCTCCGACATTGTGACCGCCCAAAATACACTCTACAGCCCATGGCTGGTGGGCGTCGGCTTTGCAGATCGGCCAAGAGTGGCTGTGACATTGGACCAAGCCCTCGCGCGGGGGTTCGCGTGGTCCTCGCACCCGTCCGGGAGGGTCTCGATCGTCACAGAGCTCTGGGTACTACCAGAGTTCGTGCGGTTATGGACCGCCTGCAACCCGCTCCAGGCGACCCTCCGTACAGGGCGTCCAGCGCGGAACTCCGCTTCGTCGACTGTCGTAGACGTGTCGAGGATATCGTCCTCGTTCCATTCAGGACCTACCACGGTGTCGTCTACCGTTCCATCCACTGCGGCGATGGATTTGCCTTTGGACACCTGTTATCAACATACCATCAGTAAGTATCTACTATGCAAGCTACGACGCTGTACTTGCCTCGTGGTAGTCCGGTGAGTAATTGTATTCTCCGCCAGCATTGCTCGGCTGAGTAGTCTGGGCCTCCAATGATAGATGTGCGAGAATACCATGGATGTCGTTGAGTTGCTCCTCCGAGGTGGACTGGATCAGGAAGACAGGTGAGACCGAATCGTGTAATGGCTTTGTGTCCGTGTCACTGACCTGACGCGGCGAATTTGCCGTTGCATGTTTCGCTCTCAGGTGTGTAGCCTTTCTGGTCGAGAATCTGCCTTTGTGTGTCGGTATGCAGTCGGGTAGCTGCGCGATTTCCCAGCTGCTCGGTATACCCGGTCTCCAGATGCTATCATTCGGGCGTGTGAGGCGCAATGCCTTCACTGTTGGCATGCTGAAAGTCGTGCTGCAGTGACGTGATGAGCGACGAAGGCGCGGCGACTCCTCCAGTGACTGTCACATCGACACTTACCTTCGTGGCATGGTCATGTTCATCGATACCGTGCGTTTGCGACGTGTCAGGCGCGACAAGAGGCTAGCGAGTATCAATCGTCTGGGTGGCAGACAGACGGATTGGTTCTTGTTGGCTTTTTGGGACGTGATGGGTGTCGACGACGTGCGCAGAGGACGAGAAGACCGTCGCAAGCCACAGATGTTGGGTGCGGTACGAGCGCTTACTTGCGTTGTCCGCGTCACGGGACCATGACGCGTCGCGCCTGCACCAGCTTTGCGTCGCGCAGTTGGTCGCGCAGTTGGTCGAGCAGTTGGTCGAGCGCATAGCATATTCAATGGTATGGATTTGGCTTCATGTCGCAAAGTGGGTGCCGACGAGTTTGGCCTCGATCTAATAATCACACAAGTCGGTCTATCGGCTGCCCCGCGCTACCGTTGGCCCATAGTTCTATGGGCTGGTCGCGCTCGCTTGGAAGCATCGAGCTGAGAAATAGACAATGAAGGAATGATATGATGCTCAATATTAACACGACCGCGAATGGCGAGCACGTCTACCGAATTGGCCCACCCTTATGTGTCAGATCGCTTGGGGCACCTCATGCGTAGATAGGACGATGGGTGCTGACCGCCTAATTGTAGGGTTGACCGGGACCGACATACAGTTCACATTCTCAAGCGTTGACATCAAGCAGATACACGGTGAGATATTCTAGGAGTACATTTTCATGAAACTATGGAACAGTGTACTGACGCTCCCTTTCCTGCCAACATGTGCATTTCACCGATAGGCCTTGCGTTACACGACGCGTTCTCGCCCGCAGCCCCCTGACTTCGGGATTTTTTTTACCGGGACAGACTACAAGCGCACACACAGACGGAGCCATTCAATACGCTGGCAGCAGAGAGGGATTGTAAGAAGACATACCATCACCAGCGGACCAGCTGCCCCTTAGAATCCACGGTGGACAGGCCTCGACCGCGTCTGCTTGCCCTGGTGCCGACTGAGCATAAGCTGAACCCTTTTCCAGGCGCGGACACGCTCAGCCGCGTTGAAGTCGTGTCCCTCGGGCAGGGCCCCGATGGTCACAGAGCCCTGGGTGTTCCCAGAGCTTGTGCGGTGGTAAGTCTCCTTCCCCTTCTCGTTCGCCGCCACCTTCCGTACAGGTCGTCCAAGGAGGAACTCGGATTCATCAACGGTGGTTGACGTCTCCCACATGTCGTTTTCATCCCACTCGTCAACGGAGGGGAGATTGTCATCCATTCTACGCGCGGCGAAGAATGGGCCTTCGGTCGGCTGTTATCGATGTACCATCGGTGAGTGGTGTAAGACTGGTGGATGTGTATCACTGCTGCTCACGTCGCATTC
>NW_025955548.1:0-21293 GCF_022376445.1 Fomitopsis serialis
TATGACGTAGACACGCTCTCGAAGACGAACGTAGAGGTTTCCGTCACGATCGTGATCGAACCGCAGGACATCGTGCCAGTGAACAGCCTTATGTCGTAGGTCCAGGGCGGCCAGTCAGTTGGCCAGCAGGCTTTGCGACTGCACAAACGTCGCTATAAACCACGTAGCTGCGGCGATAAGGTGACCGACTCCAGAGCCACACACAGCGATGCGCGCACTGTACTGTTGGCATGGAAGGTTACGGATGAGACACAAATGATCAGTCCACGTCCATGCGGTAGGAGACACAGAAACCTACTACAATCTGCACTGAGCCATGAGCCAATGACGAGGCTGTTGGCCGGGTTGTCGTATCAAAGGCGCACAGTGCACACTGAGGCAAGGAAAATGTCGCGGTTTGGAGGGAGAACCCGGGTCAGAGTGTGACATCGGACTCGGAGCACTGAGACATTGACGACACAAGGTCCTGTCCTGTTGCCTGCGAAGTAGCTACTTGCTGCAATTGATGCGCGATGGCTTTTGCGACGCAGAAAGTCAATCGACGCCGACGGACGGTGCAGCCGCATCGACCGGTAGGCTCGCGGTAACACTTGCCGTGTGCGTCCTGAAACAAGCCATTACTCAGATTGGTTACACGCTGGCTTCAGTCAACCGCTCCTTGTCGTCAGCGTAATTTCCTCACCACATTGAACACGAGACCGATAGATGCACCTGCAGAGATTGGCAGCGCGGCCGCTGCAAGAAGGTTGTGAGTACGTAGGCATTGATGACGCGCTGTTCAGCCAAACTGACCAGAACCAAACCGCATCTGCTGCCCGCTCTTCGCCCGCTTGACACTCCTCTCGTTCCGTGCTCCATCGGTGTGGACGACCTGTCGACATACTGTACACGTCCGCGCTTGGCGCGTGGCTTCAAGGGTCGCGGGGCAGGGTGCAGACCGAATGTGCTCGCCCACGCGGCAGTGCACACAGAGGTGGATACGGTGTCAGTGTATACTTGGCGCAAAGCCCAGACCTTTCACGTTGTAGCGTGTGGACCGGCATGGCTCCACAGAGAGGCATACGTTGATGTCAGTTTATAACGTAACCCTTGAGAATAGCCATGATGTAGTGTACGTCGTGCGATGGAGATAGTCCAAGAACATGTTGAAAGATGGGATACCATACCGTAACGACCTCAGTAGTCGTCCACATACTCCACGTAACCGTAATGCCGCTTCCCTCTGCTCGGCCCTTGATAGTCTGCAACTCCTGGTCAGCACTGCCACTACACGACCAAGGAACGGAATCAACGTACAAGAGCTCGTGTCGCGAACCGCGTTGACTCCGGCGACGTCGGCCAGGTTGACGTAGCCCTCCGCGTAGCGGCTGCCCCCAGCAGCAGCGCTTTTGCCCGCGCCCGCGCCGACCCAGTTCGCGCGACAGAACACGCAAGTGACCTGCTGCCCTTTCTGACGCGTCGTCGTACTCCCTGCCCAGCGTCCATCCGCCCGTCAGCTCAACCCAAACAGACGGGCGCAACAGAACTCACACTGCGTGAAGCACTCCTTGTGCAGCCCGTTCCCGCACTCCTCGCACCACACCAGGACATCCGCCTTCGCGCGGTGCATGTTCTCGTAGCAGATCGGGCAGTCGTCCTCCGGGCCGGGCACGCGCTTCTTCTCGGGCTGCTTCGCGGCGGCGGAGGAAGAGGTCGCCTTGCCTGTGGCACGCGCGTAGGCCTCGCGCACACGAGCGTTGGCGAGGGCGTTGGGCGCGAGCGGGGCTTGCGAGAAGATGTCTTGGAGCTCTGAGGTGAGGAGAGCTCTGTGAGGGGGGAGATTAGCGGGTAGAAGGGAGGGGCGGGAGAGGTATACTTTGGAACCAGTACCCGGATGCTTGGGTCACTTGCAGGACTGCTCGGAAGGTGAGTTATGGAGCCGGGGATCATATGCGAGATGCGGCTACCTTTCAGGAAGATGAATAGCTACCGCGGAGACGTCAGTCAGGCGTTGATCAATAGCAATCTGGAACAAGCTCACGATGTGTTTGCAGTGGTTGCCCTTGGTGGCGTCAGGACTACGTGTACACGATCAGCACCATGAACACAATCTACGGCAGCACACGCACAGTTGCAGCTGGGCGTCTTGTCGACGATCACCGTGTAGACCTATATTTGCATGCGTGTCACTAGTGTGGGACGGGCCAGCCACTCGGATCACTCACGTTCCCCGTCGAACCCAGTACGCTGAACTCTTCCTTCAACTCGTCGCCGTTCCGATGACGGTCCACCATGAAGAACCTATTGCACGCGTGTGAGGCATAGACGACGCGTGCGACGCGCGGAATGACGCGCCTCTGGGAGATAACTCGGTCCAGCCGGTCGAGGATGTTCTGCGGGCACTTGGCTCTGAACCTGGCAGCGCGCTTCTCCTGGGGCGCCGCGTCGGCTTCCTTCTTCTTCCGCTGTTCTTCGCAGGGGTGCCGACTGAGTGGCGGGCCGACTGGCAGAGGCGTAGGAGGACGACGCGTGCGAGTACGGGCGCGCTGGACGCGACGACACCCGGCTGTCGTACTCGTCGACGTCGATGACTTCTGCCTTGCGCTTCGCCATGGCTTGCGGTAAGCTCGCGAGGGAGCGTGTGGCGAGAGAGAAGAGAGAAGGCGAGCTCTGGGGGAGGAGGACAAGGAGAGAGCTTTATGGAGGGAGCGCCACCGGGGTGGCGGCATGCTCGAGCAAAGCAAGCAGGCGGGATTCCCACGGCATGGACCTCTCCCTCGTCTCCCGCTCAGTGCAGTGGCTCGTCCACGCCGCTGCGACCCACTCCCGCAATGCCGTCCTCGCCGCCCTCGCCGCAGGCCCCATCCCCCGCCACATCGCCTTCGTCATGGACGGCAACCGGCGGTACGCGCGCTCCCACCACAAACGCGTCCAGGAGGGCCACGCGGACGGCTTCGTTGCTCTGCGGCGCGTGCGTCTTCCGCGATCTATGAACATGATGGTTCGTTGACTCGGAGCAGATACTAGACATCTGCCTGCGCCTCGACGTCCGTTGTGTGTCTGTGTATGCGTTCGCCATCGAGAACTTCAAGCGCACGCCCGAGGAAGTCGATGCCCTCATGGCGCTCGCAGAAACCAAGCTCCTCGAGCTCTGCCAACACGGGTCCGCAGGCTTCGCTACCTTCTATCTCCCTGCTGAATCTCCAGCCTGCCGCACAGGGACCTGCTACACGAGTACGGCGTCCGCCTGAACGTCCTCGGCAAGACGAGCCTGCTTCCGCCACACGTACAGGCTGCGATCCGCAAGGCGGAGGACATGACCCGGCACAACGACCGGTGCGTGCCCCTCCAGCTCCGACTGCCGTCCTCGAGGCTCGGTCCCTCTCTCCCTGCCCGGGGCACTTCCCAACCATACCGAGCACGCCACCGCAGCCTGCGATGCGTGGCAGGGCGCACCCTTGTCTTATCGGCACGCCTGCCGTCGCAGCAGCTGACCGCGCTCTCACTTGTGCCCGCAGCGCGATCCTCAACCTCTGCATGCCCTACGCCGCCCGGAACGAGATCGCCACAGCCGTCGACCGCGCCGTCGAGCACGCGCTCTCCAAAGAGGCAGAGCACGGTCCCCAGCAGTGCGTCCCTCCCCCTCTTCGTCTCGCCGCCCGCCCGGACGCGTCTGACCATTACCACTGCCAGCGAGATCACGGAAGCCGACATCGCCGCTCAGCTGATGACCACCCGTGCAGGCAGTCCGCCGCTCGACCTCCTCGTGCGCACCAGCGGCGTCCGCCGCCTGAGCGACTTCCTCCTCTGGCAGGTGCGTCCCGTCCGCCGTCCACCCCTCTGACCTCACCCTGATCCTCGTGTGGCGCTTCTTTGACGTAGTGCTGCGAGGACACGCAGCTGCAGTTTAGCTCGACGTACTGGCCGGACTTTGGGCTGTGGGACTTTGTGCCGATCATCTTGGACTATCAGCGGAGAGCGTGGTCTGTGCCGGCCGCGTAGGATGCATCGTGCCTTAGGACGTTTTTGGACTTTGTATTGGTATACTTGCTGTAATCAATCGGCTCGCAGTGTGCGTTCCCTCGCAGATACAAACCGTAGCCCAGGATCCCAGTTCAACGTCCTGGCTCTCATCACCCTGAGTGGAATACCTTGTCCGTCTGTAGAACACGCACAAGGTTGCAAACAGTATCCCTTATGCTACTTTCCAATTCAGATTCGGTATGCTCGACTACGTGCGTACTATACAGAAAGCGACATTAAGTCCGTACTAATACACAACCATCAGACGGGGGACAAATGATAAGTGGACGGTGCATGCGGCAGATCGAGCGGGCGATGATAATGAAGAGCGTCATGGCATACGTGCACACAGAACCTGCGAAATGCAGTGTAAGGTATAGTAAAGGGCATGGGGCATAACGCCCGCGGAGGCCACGCGAGGCGGTTTGTCGGAAGGGATACGGACGTTGTTAGACGAGGAGTGAATTCACCGCACCGCGGACGAGAGGTGCAGGGCCGGACGCGCCTTCGGAGGTGCTGCTGCTACAGGTCGGCAGCGCGAGGAGGTTCAGTGGAAAAGTCGAGGAGGTGGCACAGGCGCAGAGGCGCACATAGTCCAGCAATAAGTTAAGTCGTGACCGCGCCGCGCCGCACTGTGTCGCCGCCGTCGAGTCTAAGCAGCCGCAGCACACGCAGACGTGCACGCGCACACGCGTCCATCCGCCGCTCACTCGACCACCTCGAAGCGGCTCCTCTTCGGCTCGCGCCCGTCGCTGCCGTCGTCCAGCCCGCGCTTGACGCCCGCGCCCATCCCGTCGAGCGAGCCATCGAGCGAGCCGACGCCCATGAAGCTCTCGCCGTTGACGAGGTTCTGGAGGATCATCGTGTACTGGTCGTCCGTGAGGCCCATGCCAGCAAGCGGGTTGATCTTCCCGTCGTCCTCCCCGCCGCCGAGCAGCGCGCCGCCCTGCATCTGCATCTGGAGCGCCTGGTCGAACGACGCGTCGCTCAGCGGCGGGATCCCCACCGAGCGCGGGATCTTCGACATCGTCTGGATCACCTTGAGGTGCATCAGGTGCTTCTCGAGCATGTCCAGCAGCCCGTCGCGCGTGAACGGCTTCGGGAGCACGTCGTTCATCCCCGAGGAGTAGTACTTGATGATCTCGTTCGGCTTGCTGTTCGACGTCATGCTAATGATCGGCGTCATGTGGTCGAACTGCCGGATGAGCGACGTCGCGGACACGCCGTCCAGCTTCGGCATCACGATGTCCTGCACGACGACGGTCAGCTGTATTCTCCCACCGCACGGAGAACGAGACCCACCATGAGCACCAGATCGTACTTCTCCAAGTTCATCTTGTTCACCGCGCCCACACCGTCCACAGCCACGTCGATCGTGCACCCGAAAACCTGCAAGAACTTGCTGCTCAGCCGCCTGCTGACCGCATCGTCGTCCACCAGGAGCACCCGCGGCGGGACCGCCCACCCGGGCACGTACGTGCTCCTCCGCACCCTCAGCTTCTGCGCGCTCTCCGGGCGGCCACTCGGCGACACCTGCGCGGGGCTCGGGCTCGGGCCCACACCCGCCGCGGCGGACGCCGAGTCGATCGCGTTCGCCGCCGCCCCGATGCTATACGGCGCCTTCGTGTTCCCCTCGTCCTCCTGCTCCGGGTCGCCGCCCATGCCCTGCGGCGTGGGCATGACGACCGAGTTGAGCGCGGCCGCGTCGAACGCCCAGTTGCCGTTCTCGTCGTCGAGCGCGCTCCGCGGGAGGAGGTGCCCCACCGTGAACACCTGCAGGCCCTCGTGCGTCATCACGCTCTGCGGGTAGTTCAGGCTCAGCCCGCCCCCATTGCTGAACGTAAAGTCCGCCCCGCCGAACGCGGACGCGTCCCCGCCCTGCGGCGCGCTCGACGAGCCTTGCTGCTGCTGCTGGCTGCTGGAGGACGACGCGGACGCGTTGCCGCTCTGCTGGGACGCTCCGTGCGCGATCGCCGCCTGCGCCTGCGCCAGCACATGATGGCCCTGGGCACTCTCAGGCCTCTGGCGCGTGAGTTCCTCGATGCGGTTGAGTGCATCCTGGCGGCTCATCGGCCTGACGATGCCCTCTCCCATCCCCAGCCCATTCACGGCCGCCGCAATCCTCGCGTTCGCACCCTGCTGCTGCTGTTGTTGCTGTTGCTGCTGCTGCTGCTGCTGCTGCTGCTGTTGCTGCCTGCCACTTCCCCCCGCCGAGCCGGAGCCAGAGCCCGACGCAGCGGGCTGGGGCGGCGCGAAGCTCATGCCCGCGACCTCCGCGCGGCGGGAGATCTCGTTCATCTGCGCGAGACTGGCGCGCGCGACGTCGCCGTCGGGGAAGCCGGCCATCATGCGCTGCGTCTCCGTCGCGGGCAGGAAGGGGTGGTTCGCGTCCTGCACCGCCTGCGCGGACGGCCCGCCGCCGGGCGCGGAGGGCGGGTTCTGCGCGGAGGAGAGCTCTTCGGCCTTGATTTTGCCTGTGGAGGTTAGCGGGGTGCGCGCGTGGGAGGGTCAGTGGGAACGGTGATGCGTGAGGGACGTAGCGTAGTGGGGTGCATAGCCGAGGGATTGGCGTAGGTAGGGTCGAGACGCAGCAAGTAGAGGACGTTCGAGACACCGCAGTGATAGACGAAGAGAGTCGGTCCAGAGGGTCGCCATCGACAGCCAGGTCCAAGTCCAGACACCACAGCGTTCGAGAGGGGACGAGCGGGGGGATCGAGACAGCGAGGGGCCGAGGCGGGATGCAATGGATGCGAAGAGACGGGGGCGGGAGCCGGGTCGGGGCGGGTCGAGGCGGAGGCGCGTCCAGAAGGGGCCAGACCATCGGAGGCGGAGGGTGCGTGATGGACGGTTGATGTTCGTTTCCGCGTTGCGTGGATGCGTGGGGATTCCGTTTCGTAGAGATGCCGGCGGTGAGGGAGTTCCAGACGAGCATGCCAGAGTGCGTAATTCGAAGTGCAGATGAAGCGGGGAGTCGACATTAGAGCGAGTGCGTGCCAGCGTAGGAGAGAGTGCGAGCGAGAGAGAGAGAGCAGCGGAACCAGCGAAGCGCGTTGTTGTACACAGAGAGAGTATTCGAAATATGCGAACAGAAGCAATAAAAAAAGGGGGAAAACACGGTAGCTCAGCGTCCGATGCGGGGAGTCTAAGACTGGAAACCCCCACCATTCTCGAGCTGCAAAAAGTACTGTATCAAGTTCTGCATCAACCCGTCCTGCTGCGCCATGTTCCGCTGAAAGTTGACCATCTCGGTGAGCACGCTCTGGTAGTTGCTCTCGAGGTTGCGGACGTGCGCGACGAGCTCCTCCTGGTCGCGCGTCATCTGGTCGAGGCGCGCCTGGAGGGCTTCGACGGACGCGCTGGGCGGGGACGGCGAGCTGGTGTGCGCGGCGGACTTGCGCGCGGCGGGGACCTTGCGCTTGATGTTTTCGAGCGCGTCGCGGCGGTCGACGTGGAAGTCGGGGTGGCGGAAGGTCCAGCTCTGCAAAGCGGGCGGGGTCAGCGGGGAGTGGCACGGGGGCGGGGGCGTGTATACACACGTGTTCGCCGAACTGGTTGTCGTCCGAGTTTTTCACCTGCGGGCGTCAGGACGTGGGAGTGAGCGGCGTGCGCGGGGGAGGCGGACGGGAGACGGGTGCGCACCTTGTGAAAGTCGTACTTGTTGAGCTGGCGGACGAAGGAGGCAAAGTTGGAGTGCTTGAACATGCGGGGGAGGATGGACTTTGTGAACTCGTTCATGTCCTTGACGACGAAGCAGTCGCCGTGGGGGCCCCAGGCGACGACGTGGGCCCAGGAGGTGTCCTCGAGCATCCTGGGCGGGGTCAGCGGTGGCTCAGCGGGGACGCGGTGATACGCACTTGTAGAGCTTCTTGACAAAGTCGGAGGTGGAGGGCATGTCGGACTCGCCCTCGTGCTTGACGGCGTCATGATGGACGGGGGTGGGTGCGGCAGAGCGGTCGTCGCGTTCCATCATCCTCTTTGGAGGCGGCTGGTGGGACGAGGGGTGGCGGGGGTGCTCGCTGTGGGGGCGGAGGGGCGGGGTGATCTCGTCCCGCGACGAGGAGGTGCGGGACGGCCAGGGGAGGGTGGGGCCGAGGGGCGGGGGCGGGAGCTGGGCGGCTGCGGTGGAGAGGGACGGGTGGGGGTAGGTGGGGGGCGGATAGCGGGCGTTGAGGGACGAGGAGGGGAGGTGGGAGGAGATGGGGGGGAGGGTGTTGTTCGAGGAGCGGGAGAAGGAGGCGAGCTGGTGGAGCTGGGACGGCGGGGGGAGCTGGGGGGACGCGAAGAGGTGGGAGCGGGAGGAGGGAGGGTAGGACGGGGACTGGTCCATGGCGGGCGGTCGGGATGGCGGGCGAGCGCAGGTATATGTTCTGCGAGTGAGCGCGGTCTGGACGCGGGCGGCGATGCTGGGGAGACTGAAGACGGGTGGGGCCAGCGCCTGATCGCCCCGTTATATGCCCTCCTTCCTCATATATCCGCCGAGAACCTTATTTCCCGGCCATCGCCCTTCCCTCGACTCAACCGATCCTATCGATTATTCGTATTTCTCCCGGCAACCCCGCCCCGTGCCCCCCTGCCCCCACGCACGCCTCGTCGTCGTCGTCGCACACAGCGAGCAGCCCTCCGCAACCGCGGGCGTCTGCGTGCGTGCGTCCAGAACATCGCCGCGGAAAGATGGGCGGGCCTGGACCGCGGTCGCTCGCACTCGCCCCCGTCTGCGTCCCTCCAGGGGCATCCAGGCACTCCCCAGAGATCCGCTCAGATCCCCGGCGCCTCCGTCTCCCCGCCTCCTCCCATCGCATCCTCGCTGCCTCCCGCACAACGCAAACGCCAGGACGCGCCCCGTGAATTTGCGGTGGAGCCGCGATGAGTACAGCGCCCGCAGCGTGCGTCGATGGTCCGCCCGCGCGGTGCCGACCGACGCCACGGCGCATTGCGACCTGCGGAGAGGCGCCCTCCCACGACCCGGGGCGCCGCGCCGGCTCTCCGGTGTCCTCCCTCCCGCTCATCGACACCCACAACTCTGCCTCGGCCCTCCTCCTCCCCGTCCCCAGGCCCAGGCCCGCGCTCTGCACCGTCCATCACTGCCCGAATCAGCAGGCACCGCCCCAAACCCGGCGCACGCACGCGCGCCCGTCGCACGACACTGCGCGCGCGAGATACGCCAAGGCGGCGGTGCGATAGCGGCTCGCACATGCGTGGAAGAGCCTGCCCTCCTAATCCGTTCTCCCCCTCTACAAATTCGGCTCTCACCACTGCCCCCACTACAAATTCCCCTCCCTGTCCATCCCGACCCCCTGCGGTGCGCTCCGAGCCTCCTCAGCGGGCTGTCGACGGACAGAGACGCGCCGTGCGCGGTGTTCGCGGGTACGACGACGGCGCACGCGAGGTTGTAGGTCCAGTGGAGACATGTCGGAACCTTTTCGCTCGACGCAATACCTCGGAGCCGGCCCCTCCGTCGATCAGCAGGCCGTCCGATCATCCACATCCTGCCTGAACAACACCGGGCGCGCCGGCGGGCGACGAGGCCTGGCCCGCGCAGTGGGTCCAGGCGCAGACATTGATCACCAGCGAGCTCTATTCCTGCGCTAGCGGAACGCCGTGGCTTGCGAGCCTTCGTTGAGCCTCACTGGTCGCTATGATGGGCGAGACCCGCTGCGTCTGTGTCTGGGTGCGCTCGAGAACGGCCACCATACTGTTGGTGCGTGCTGTCATGTACACTAGTACTGGTGCGCAGGGACCGACGTGCTTGGCGGGGAGTCGGTGTCGCAGGTGTGCTGTACCCGGCCACCCTCTAGCACAGCGGCGTCGCGCCCTCGCCCGATGCAGCGTCCTCAACACATCCCCCGAGAGCAAGTCACCGACCCCGAAAATCTCGGAAAGCACAGGTCGATCGCATCTGCGCATGATTGGCGGGCCTCGCGGGCCAGACCGTCCATTTAGGCGGTCCATGAACGCGAGTGCGGGGTGCGAGCCAATCCCGACCCGTCGTCTGTCCGCCAATCACCGCTGGCCCCCGCCGCTCCAGCGTGCGTACGGGTCCTTGGACGAGCTTGAAAGCGCGCCCGCTCTCGCTGCACCACGCAAGCTTGCCGCCGTATCTCCTCTCCCTCCGAGTCTGTCGGGAGCACACCCGCGGGACGCGTCGAGAGCACGTCGACGCACGGCCTGGGCGCAGTGGGTCCATCCAGGCGCACAGATCGGCCTCCAATCGCGCTCTCCCAAGTTAATCTCGAGTGGAGCTCCGTCGGTGATCGGTGCGTGGACGCCTATGACGATCGTCGGTTTCCCTGCACCCGCGACTGCGTGGGCCGAGGCTGGTCCATGACGAGGCCTGGTCGCGCTCGAGAACGCCTGTTCGTGCGTTTGCCATTGAGCGGGGTTTGGGGCTGGCTTATGTGCGTGTGGTTCGATGCTCTCATGCACTACTGGCCATGCGGAGGACGCAGGCGTGGGCTCTCGCCGGTGTTGGGGGGGGACACTCTGTGTGGTTTAAGGTACGTTGCAGCCGGTTGCTCGCCTCGACACGTCCGACCAGCGGCACACCCAACAAGTCTCGCAACGCACCCCGAGAATCCCGGACTCACCCTCCGCCACACCATCGACGTCGCTCGATCGCGTCCGCCCCGTCGTCGATCTCATCGTCAGCCGTGCATGTGATTGGCGGGCCTGGCAGCTTCGAATGAAGCCTGACGGGCCCACGCTCCAGACCGTCCATTAACGAGAACACCCCGGCGCGCGGAGCCAATCCCGATCCGCGGTGCGTCGACCAATCACCGCTTGCACGACGTCAGCGTCGAGATCCCCCGGTGGTCATGATCGGCAGGGCGTGTGGGCGACGTCGACGAGGGCGAGACCGGTCTCCCGCGAAGCCTTCGACGACAGGGCGCCCGCTCGGGCGGGGGGCGCGCTGCGCCCGATACGGCCCTCCTGGATGTGCATGGTACGTGGTACGCGTCGTTGACGGTTCTGACCCTTGCTGCCAGTGGCCGTCCGCCAGCTGTGGCAGCTCCCGCACATCGCAAGGCGGTCGTACACTCTGGCCTGCACCAGATTGTCCAAGATTCTCGGTACATGGTGAGGGACATTCGGCCTGGAGGTGCTGTATCATCCTGACTTGGATCATCCCAAGTTTGACTGCGAAAAGTGCAGACAGTGCGTGATCAAGGTATAGTCTAAGTTCATTGACAAAGAGCGCGCGGTGGAGGGACGGCGGGGGCCAAAAGGCTCGACAGCGATGTTCTATTGCAAGTTAGAAGTACATTTACGACGTTGGAACAAACGAGGGGGGCGTATCGTACACGTAGTCGGCCGATTCTACAGGACGGATTTCATTAGCCTAGTAACCCGTAGACAGATTTGTAAGCGCATATCTGAACACACAATAAAACACACAAGCGAAACCAGACGACGAAGGAACGTTGGTCTCCCACCGGCGCGATGGCGCTTGATGACATCGCCTTTGATTCTGTTCTTGTCTATCGTATTTTCATCGCTCCAGTCGGCGGCGAACAGGTAGCTTCACAACAGATCCTTGAACATGTAGACACAACGAGTACGTTCAGTTGTCTCGGAGGGCTAGACGTTCCACCGGCCACGGAAGACGATGATTGACGAGGCACACTCCCTTAATGCACGCATTCCAGATACAGACACTGAGAGCCCATGCATCGTTTCATATACACTCCATATACTGCACAAAGACCGTACAAAAACACTTTTGACCCTACTGTACACGCCATATGGCCCCTACGACTCGGATATTGCCATCCCATCTGGCAGAGTCGCCTCTACGGAAGCAACCCGAGGGGCCAATACACAGACACTGATCTACGGTACGAATCCACAGCCACATACTTACACAGCTAGCTACAGCCTACGTAAGGAAGTTCGCCCTAACACGACGATAGAACGGGATTTACAAACATACATACATACTGCCCTTTGCCCGATCCCACGCTGATTCAAGAGTCCGCCTATTCCTAGTGTCGGCAATGATCTTGAGTGCGGCGTTGAGCCTCATACGCATCTCCCCGCCTCTCTCCGGGTCTGTCCACGTTCGTCTTCTCGCGTTGCGCCATGCGTCCAGAACGAGCCTATCACCATCGAACTCGACGCCAAGCCCACCGTCCTGGCCGAAGCCCAAGAGGGAAATGGAGTCGCGAAGGTCATCGAACGTGTACCGATGGCGTTTGCGCTCGTCGTGGATCAACTGCTGGAGTGGCGGCGAGGCTTTGCCGACGTTCGCAAGCATCTGAGCAATCTGGCAAAATTTGGTGAAGTACAGCGGCGTCCGCAGGGGGTCGCAGCGGCACTGCGCCTGATACGCGAAGCCCAGCAGCTCTATGCGAAATGAGCACTATGAAGACTGCCTGTTCTCGTCAACGTACCCCATGTATATGAAGACGGCGTCATGCCGAGAGTTCTCCACGCATCGTCCAAGACACCCAGGTTCACGAGATCGTTAGGCAACAACCCTCGCGGAACTAGACGGGTGTCAGTATCGGTTAACAGACACAAAACGCTGCTTGCGTACTCTGCTTGACATGAGCGCCGATTTCCTCTTGGTACATCTCCCGGACATCCGTGGCATCTACGCAAATCACCTGCGAGGAATAGTTGCCAAGATCCCCTTCTGTAACGTGCGTTATTACAATACACGACGCTATGCAGCGAGATACGCACTTGATTTTCGGTAGATAGCCAACCAGGCTGATATCTCTACCCACGCACGTAACAGCTTCGCCCGTATGTGCTTTCCCTCAGGAGTCGCGGGATCGATGTTCGGAGGCTGTAAGCTAAGGCCTTCCACGGCCGAGGACATATTGGCGGTAGTAGCCGTTGACTTCTTGATAGCAGGAAACCCTAGAAGCTCGAATATATTGCGACTTCGGGAGTGTCAGTACGTGCCAAGTGTCATACCCATGAATACTTACACAGTGTTGTTCCAGCCAAGTTTGTGCTGAAAGCGAGGACGGGTGACGGGCAGCGAACGCTGCTCGTCTTTCCATAGACGGTTCTCGAGGATGCTGGACGAGGTAAGCGATTGTCACGAGTGTGTATGTGAAGCGGACGCACGTCAACATCGTCTCCCAGGCTGCCATCACGCTCCCCTTGGGTGTTCGATCGGGAGGAGGGTGGCTCCACTTGTCATGAGTGAAGGCCTGGTGGACGTTGTGAGGGATGACGCCAGGGAGGACGTCGGACACCATGCAATACTTGTTGCACTGGCAGCAGAGATACAGATCGAGGAGCCTGGGTGTCTCCTCCTCGCGTCTGAACGGTGTGCTCAGATTTCGCGAGTCGACGGCGCGCTCATAGCGGTGCCAATGGTGCGTAGCATTCACTTGCGCGAACGGCTGCTCGCCGTCGCCGATGCACGAGGTAGTACCTTTGCGCCGCGCCGCGTCTGGTAGATTCTCGACTGTGCGTGCGAGAGGCGGGAGGACAGAAGACGAACCCCAGAGGATTAAGACCCAACCATTGTACTCGGCACAGTAGTAGGAGCGCGCGTGAGGGATAGCCATCCGTGCTTCCTCTTGCGACGGCGCAAGCTGTGCGCTGTCAGGAGTGGTAGAAGGAAGGCGAGCCATGACATTCACAGAGTAAAGAGCATGCTCTGGGTCGTGAATTTCGTCCGCAAGTAAAGGAGGCAGCATACCCGGCCCAGGCCTGGGCTTCGCTTCGTGCACAGCGGGATTGTACCAATTGAGCTCCTGGAAATCGTCACGGCCGTCGATGGCTATCTTGTGCGAGTTACCAGATTCTGACCACATATGACCAGACCACTGCGGCCCCCGGTCCCTGTACGATGACTGGTCCGATACTGACCAGCCTGTTGTGGCATCCTGATACACCTCCGGCCGGCTAGAGGCAAGGCTATCTTCCACGACCTCTGGCTCACGATATGGCAATGTTGTTAGTGCTGTATTGCCTGTTCGAGATGATCCAGGCCTTGCGGATCCGTGGAATCTCGATGAAGAGACGGGTGCGGTCGGGGATGCGTTCGTGAGCTGCTGATAGTAATTCGATTGCGAACCATTAGTGAAAAGGGTCGGAAGCCAGGCGGCCCACGCATCAATCCATCGTATAGTCCTCTGCTGCTCGTTTGTCATTGTCGTCAATTCGAGAACAAAATGGCCACAACGAGAGCAGACGACGACAAGAAAGCTTTGAGGAGGCCGGGCAGGCAAACGCGAACGAGTCGCGCAGCTCGTCACCACACCCTTCCTATTGCCTTTCTCGGAATGCCCGAGCCATGGCCGCTTATACTGAACGCTCTGCGCGATCGTTCTCGATCGTGGACCCGAAGTTGATCACACGAATATACATATGTTTGTGCCACATATATGCTCGTGATGACTCAATTCAGGCATCACAAAGCCATGGTTACCAGCAGGGCAGACAGGAGTAAAATATGACCTGAGTCTGCAGAAAGCAGTGGTTCAACATCCTCATTCGATCCAAGAAAGTTACAGTCTCAGCATTGGTACCTGAAAAGCGACAACAACGACAACACGAATACAGAAAGCTACACAGACACGGATGCAAACTCGAGATCCCACCAAGTACAGGGTCCGATCCAAAGCGGAGGCGATCAAAGTGCTCCTAAGTACATAGTATCACTGGGCCAGTCGTCTGGACCAGCGACAAGTACAGTTATATGAGTACAACGGCCTATGCGTCCAAACGTGAACACTAACCATCGAGTATCTGAAGATAGGCTTTGACTAGCCAGAATGGACATAGGACCAACGGCTCGTGCGATCGCACCTATTATGCAATGCATCAACATTGAACGAATCGAAGACATCACGACCCGGACAATGACTTACCCTGCGCTTCCACGCACGGCGCGCACTCGCCGAGTAGGGATGGTGGCGTGGCGAAGGTGTAGGGTTAAACGACGGGACTTTCGGCATTTCAGCTCGTAGAACTGTGTGTTGACGGATGGAGTTCCTGCGAAAGCCTCGTACTCCGCGGTCGTCTTGTACTCGACCGGGTACGATGAGGTGTCGTAAGTGTATCTTCTGAAGCTGCGTGAGGCAGCCACGAGGCTGCGTCTGGTTGCTCTTCCGCGCCGTAATTCGCATCCGTGGATAATTACATGTATGGGTGCGGCAGTAAATTGTCGAAGGAAGGTTTCAAGGGGCGACACTCACCGGCTGTAGCCGTCTTTTGGGCGCGCATGCGAAGATACATATGAATACCTGTACAATTGGGCAAACTTGAACTACCGTCACAGTGACAGCCGAGAGCTTCTGCACCATAGGAACTACTTACAAAGGCGGTCGCCGTGCAGGGCGCAATCGATCGAATGGCCGCAGTTGCTCACCGTGCCTTAGGTATGGTGAGTGTGATTGCTGGCGAATGCTACGCGGAAGGTAGAGGGGCCGGCTTTCGACGTCTCGGTCAGATGTTGGCCCAAGTCTGACACCACTGTGACGTAAAAAAACAGCCGGCGTTCGCACAGCGAGCGCAACCGCTCGCTGGCGGGAACATCGCAGACCCCTAAGTCTGAGTCATATGCAAGCGAGAATGTCAGTAGGATCAGGACGAGTAATACAATTACACCTACAAGTTACCCCATGTAGATCACGCCCGCGCCGGATCGACTCGGACTGGAGAATCCCAGAGCTGTCAGTGTAACTCGGCTTCGAAACCCAAGAACCATGACATTGCCTTACCTTATCTTTAGGTAATGAGGTGGCACAGTGGCTGTCATATTTGATGTAAAAAGTGAGCATAGATTCTTCTCGGCTGACCACTGATTGCGACCTCTACCACATGCCCGCCTAGGGTGGCATGTTTGCCTCGAGGCAAGTCAACTCCGAGGGGCTTGACACTTGTACTGACACTCACTGCGGCTTCCAAGGCGCATCGATTTTGCACCACTCCATAGGCATCCACTAACCGTCCGAAGTTGTTGCTGCAGCCTCACTGGTATTGTCGATGTTATTTCGTACTGAACCTTAGCAGCGGACCCGCACTCACAGCATATCTCATCTGTAGAATCAGATTGGACGGCGGCGCAGAGCGCATCACCAGCCTCGAGTTCGACAGCGGGGAGCCTCTTCGGCAATTGATATGCCGGCAGCTTTCGAGACCCAAGTTTGCAGCCGCCAAAAAATCGAAGCGCGACTGGTCTTCTGACATCGCCCCGGATTCTTTGCACGAGGAACCAGATGAGCGCAGCTATTTGGTATTTCCAAGTCATCTTACGTCCCATTCACGCCGCGTTCATTCTATGGTCTGTCTGAGCATCGCCCGCTAGATCTTGTACAATACCGCTTACCTTTACGACACCCGACTACCTGCTTTTGCTCCTATTGTTTTAGGGGCATATACCCATGTACATCACCGACGGTCAGGTTCGTATCGATAAACTCGCATAATCGCCTTGGTTGCATGGCCATCTTAGGCGAACGCCAGGCGGAACACGACGCGCAGCAGAGGAGCCAAAAGATTCATAACACGCCGGATGCTTGTTGACTTTAGATTGCTATATTCGGAACCCAGAACCTCGGATATGCAATCGCATCTTCTGCAACGCTCTCCCTGCTTCATAGTGTGTGAGACGGGTCCGTAGAACAGATATGCAACGGGACTCACCTAGCGCAGATTGAGCGAGCAAGCATCCGATAGCAATCGTTTTCTTCACAGCCTCTTCGTTCGTCCTGAAGGACGGGTTCACCTCCTGTGTACCGATAAGTTCGGATCCGCAGGACCTCATCTAATCTGCACCTCACAATAATTTTCATTGCGACGAGACAACCCGTCTCGTAGGTCGCCTCGTAGATAGTGCTCCTCCCTAAACGTCAGCCCACCACGCACCTATACAGCGCCTTCGTTCCACTACACCCGACATCGCTCGCCAGCCTATCGCTCACCAGCGTCCTTATGCTGGGTGCGACCGTCGGCATAAACGTGTTTACATCAAAGCTCAGATGCACGGACTCGTCTCTTGGGGTTGACACAGTCGAGCGAGGTCGAGCGCCATCTCGAGGACCCTCCGGTTGACCTTGTGCATAGCAACGTGTGCTTCTAGCCCGCGTCGACGTCACACAGGCGAATGTAGACGAGGCGGTGCGCCTGGACGAGCGGGCGCAACCAGCTGAACTCGGAAACATTGGAGCCGAGTGTAGACTCCGCCGTTTGTCAGTACGCAACATCGCGCGGGGAATGTGCCGTTTATGCAGTCAATTCGTTCCCGAGATAGTGCGCATAACCTGGGGGCAGAAACAGCTCAGCTGAAGTACGCGATCCGCTTCCAAACTACCTACCTAGGGGTGTGATCGCCGTCGAGGGTAAAGACAATTGTTTGCTTCGCGTGACCCTTCGCGACAGCGTCACAAACACGAGAGGCGAGGCCGGGGTTCTTCACCTTGCGGATAAAAGGACAGTTGAGTTGGTCCATTTCCTCGAACCGGACCTTCCAGCCGAGCCTGGCGAGCTATTCGTAGAGGCCGGCTTCGACGAGACGGATGGACTGAATGGGCATTCAATACTAGGAATTCGTTCGGGTTGGCTGACAGGCACTTGTCGGTTGTAGACAACTGTCGGAGGAAGCGTGCTGGAGGAGCGCTGTTGGCTTGAAAGAACGTGCTGTTCGAAGACGTAAGGCAGGATTATCCTTAAGGAGAGCGTCCTGCCGAGCACCCTGGCTAACACGTACAGAGTGATACTCGCAGCCGACCAGTGCACGTTCAGGGCACGGTATACTTGGCCACCTCTGCGTGGCGATGGTTCTTAGATGTTCAGATGGCGGCGTCGGTTGCACATATGGGATCAATCGTGTTTACCTTGAGTCTAACGGGCCGCCCGCAAATTTAGACCACAAGCGAGAGAAGTAGGGAATTGAGGGGCGGGTACTTGCCGGCGGGCCTGTGCATAATGCCCCCAAAGTCAGCGTCATTGATTTGAGGGCGAGAGGGCGGTAGCTTAAGCGACGGGACAAAGGCCGAGGTGGCGAGAAAGGGCCATAAACGGGGACTACCATTGTATTGTTCGTCGTACGTGTCGCCTGGCGTAGAAAGTAATGAGACAATTATGCCCTATTATAGCGTACCTCCGATGTACATGTCCGTCGAGACAATCTCTTCGCCTTTCCTCTCCGCCTCGTCGCCCTCTCGGCGACTGTCTGTGGCCGTTCAAGTTGCTTCAGAATAGTCCTGTCATGCCGGATCGTGCGTCGTGCGAGCTCATGCTGGTATGTAGTCGAGACTTGGTCGAGACGGCTAGAGGTGGCTGATGACGGGAGGTGCTGACGCGAGAAGGTTTCGACCATGGCGTCCCGATAAGGAAGGCAGGTCTGCGGACGGACTGACTCGAGCGCTGAGGCCGCCGACTCTCAAGCTTTAACTTATTCCATCCTCCGTCGAACCCATACTTATTCTCTATTCCCACCTATCTATTCGCCCTACGTGCGATACGCCCCGCGGAAACGCTGACTTCCCGCGATGAGCGGTACGCAACCCTTCCCTACCCAGCCATCTGCCTCACTCATGGCATCTTCAGTAAGCGTCGTACTCGGAGCGCAATGGGGCGACGAGGGGAAGGGAAAGCTCGTTGACATCCTCGCTGCCGACGCCGATATCTGCGCCCGTTGCGCAGGCGGGAACAACGCCGGTCATACCATCGTCGTGCCCATCGGCCCGGAGAAGGTCTCCACTCACTTTGCTTTCCATCTCCTACCAAGTGGTGCGTCGCCTTCTTCCTTGGATTCAGCCCTTGATATCATTCGCCTGAAGGGCTGGTCAATCCAAATTGTACGGGTGTAATCGGGAACGGGGTCGTCGTGCATCTGCCGTCGTTCTTCGAGGAGCTCGATGCGCTACAGGCTCAAGGTGTGCATCATCGTCCTGCCTGTCCGATGAACTATGTTCAGTGGTGATGCATAGGATTGGATTGCACTGGACGGTTATTTGTCTCCGATCGCGCACACCTCGTCTTCGACTTTCACCAGATCGTTGATGGGTTGAAGGAGGTCGAGCTGGGAGGCAAGAGGTGAGCACGCACCCGGATCGTTGGATTCACAGACGAGAGGTTCTGACTGCTTGCTAGCATCGGAACCACCAAGAGGGGCATCGGTCCGGCCTATTCCGGCAAGGCATCGCGCTCCGGTCTGCGTGTGCACCACCTCTTTGACCACGAAAACTTCGCCATCAAGTTCCGCAAGGTCGTTGAAGGTCGATTCAAGCGCTATGGGCACTTCGAGTACGACACGGAGGGCGAGATCGTTCGCTATAAGGTGCGCTGTCCACCAGCTTTCGTCGTCATCGCTCGCGCTCATCCACATTACATTAAAGGCCCTCGCCGAGCGGTTACGACCGTACGTTATCGACAGCGTGACCTACATCCACCATGCGCTTGCTGAGGGGAAGAGGGTCCTCGTCGAAGGCGCCAACGCGCTCATGCTCGACCTCGACTTCGGCACCTACCCGTACGTAACGTCTTCTGCGACCGCCGTCGGCGGCGTGTGCACTGGCCTCGGCATCCCGCCCAAGAAGATAGGCACCGTCATCGGCGTCATGAAAGCATACACGACTCGCGTCGGAGGAGGGCCGTTCCCGACCGAACAGCTAAACGTGCGTCTCGTTGCGATCACGTCTATGTTGAGCTTACGTACGGTGCATCTAGGACATTGGCGTCCACCTGCAAGAAGTCGGCCGCGAGTTTGGCGTGACGACCGGCCGTCGGCGGCGTTGCGGATGGCTCGACCTAGTCGTCATGAAGCATTCCTGCTTGATCAACGGGTACGATAGCCTGAACCTGACCAAGCTCGATATCCTGGACGACCTTGAGGAGATCAAGGTGGCCGTCAAGTACATCGTAGATGGGAAGGAAATCGAGGGCTTCCCAGGTACGTTCACGACGCACACTCTTTGCTTTCATAGCTTACCCGTCGGTTTTCCCGCGCGATCCAGCCGACCTGGAGCTACTCGCGAAGGTCGAAGTCGTGTATGTGGTCCTGCCGGGCTGGAAGGCGCCGATCACGTCCGCAACGTCGTACGACGCCCTACCCGAGAACTGCAAGAAGTACGTTGTGTTCATAGAACAATTCCTGGGGGTGCCCATAGAGTGGATCGGCGTCGGACCTGGGCGGCAGAGCATGCTGAAGAAAGAAGCCAACAAGTTAGCGTAGAGTACAAAGTAATTCCCAAGGAAAGGTCTCGCTATACCGTTGTCTCATCGTGAACTCGTATCGACGCAACTCGTGTGGGCAGCGGCACAGGAACTGTCGTCCTTTGCCGCATCCGACAAGAATCGTCGCCATGCGGGTGAGAGAAGACCGGCGCGTTCCACGACTTTACATGAGTACAGTTACTTCTGCTCACGATGGTGTACGAACGGGCACGTATCGTCTTCACAACACTTGCGGGGCAACACTGATGTTGAAGGTGAAACGTCGATAGGCCGATGCTCCTTTCGCCCCCTCACCACTCACGGCTAGGGCGTGGCGGAGCTGGCTCGACGGGACCTGTGCGTACACTCCAGACACTTCACTTGTCAAGGCTGCTGCTGAGGCTCGATGCATCACCAAATTGAGAGTATGAACAGGAAACACGTTATGCGTCGATTAAACAGACCACCTCCAGAGGATATAAATCTACTGTTCCTGATGCTTACACGCGATTACAGAGATTAGGTATATAGTGTCCACCAAAGAAAAAAGAAATCCAGACAACCAATCACAGAACGGAGCGCGCACGAAGACAGTAGCCGGCCTGGTCGGCGCATGGAGGACGACGACATTACTCGTCCGACCTTGAGATGCCGAGCAAGTGGAACAGACCACCTTCACCGACGCACTCGTTACCCTCGTTCCTCACATGCCTGAGCAGCGCATCACGCCTGCTGAAGCCCTTGAAGCATCCGCCCACCATCTCCCGACCGTTGAACATCTTCTTCGGCGCCTTGTCCAAGTCCTCGATCTTGTACCTCTCTCCCTCCTCCACCGGCACACCGCAACAGACCCACTTCTCGTGGCTGATGTTGTATCGGTGCGACTCCATATGCCGCCGCATGTCCGGCACCCGCCGTTCTTCTGCACGTAGGAGCAGCCCACCGGGCACTCCTTCGACGTACCACTCAAGAACCGCTGCTCCGCGAGTCTCGATAATCTTCATCACTTATCCTGATCTGCCTGTTACGGGCGCGAGGTGCCCTCTGCAACGTTGCGGTCCAGAGGACGGCGCCGACGACAAGCTGGACTCCGAAGAAGTTCGAGGGCGCAGGGTGAGTGTCGCGGTGGGCTGCCGCGAGCGTGCGGCGAGTGAAGTGGACGCCGATGA